>NW_010202147.1:28996-55064 GCF_000695765.1 Mesitornis unicolor
GAGGATTTCTATCCAAAAGTTTAATATTCAGGAAAGTTTCAAGCAACTTAAGACATGATAATGCAATGTAGCTGTCTCCCAATAGAAAGGGTTGGAAAATAGGTATTCCCATTTATGACCCCTAAAATTATTTGCATTTGTACCACATAGCAGCAGCTAACTCATACAAATATGATGTAAACACTTTCAGGAAAGATGCACGCATACTTTACTGTATTGTAAAGCTGTATGCAAGCATTCTTTCTGGGATTTTGATTTTGCAAGTCTTAGTCCTTCTTATCACAGCATAAGTGACAATTTCAACACCATACCCACATCCTCCAAAAATCAGTTTATGTTTTTTCTTTTAATCAGTTCAACAGTCACTACTGCCTTTCTTCAGTGTTAAAATTGTTCGAGTGATTTTTGTTGTCTGAAGAAGATTAAATCTTCTGTTGGATAGAGCCATTAAATTGTCTGTGAAGTAGCTGTCTCATCAGCTACTAGTACGTCCAAAGATTATCTGATGAGCTGTGGTGGTTGGATGACCAGAAATCACACATACTTCTCATCAGAAAGCAACGGTGTTAAGGTAAATCTATTGGTATACAGTTCTCTAGCTAGTGACCAGAGACACTCAAAAATCATGCATTAAATTGTGAAATCAAAGTCATAATAACAAGTCCTGCTCGGAAATTCTCTACCAAGTCAGTCCTGTCTAGTGTATAATACAAAATACAATAAAATACATCAGCTTTAAATCACTTAAGAAAAGAGCCAAGTTTGTGCAAGAAGTTCATGCTAAGCCCAGAAATTACTTCCCCAGCCCAGATAAAAGCTGTGCCATGGGGTCTCCAAGAAAAATGAGAGATAAGAAGACACAAAGAGAGGCTGGTTTTGTCTAGCAGTGATCCCTGCAACCCAGGCAAAGGTGAGGTGAAACCCTTAGAGAAGATCATGGAGCCACTTCCAATGGAGCCTGGGCATCTCAGACTTACACTCCCAAACAGAACAGCCTGATGCAACACAACCAATATTTTGGAGTGGTTCACTTGAGTTATCTCCTCTGAGTGAGAGAAGCCCAGAGAGGAAGCAGTAGGGCTGAACAGCATCCAAATTACTGCATCATGACTGCAGTAGCAAGGAAGCAGCTGAGCTAATTCCACCAACAGCCTTTGTCCCCTGAGGAGCAGCAACACGTGCAAAAAGCCATCTGAATTCTGCCTATGGACGACATTGATGTACTGAACTGAAATAACAATATAGATGATCCCCTTGAACTCATCCATCTGAGGCCCTGGGGACCTGTGGAAGCAAACCTGGTTCGCCTTCAGGGACCTCAGATTTGCAGTGCTCCAAAGTCACTTTTATCTCACTTTTTCCTGCACTCTCATGGGCAATAGAGAAGAGAAAAGGTGGCACTAAGAAATATTCAAACAAGGAATATCTGCTAGGAGGAAGAAATTAGATCATCTTTAGACTTTTTTCCTCTTAGCTTGGGAGTAAGACGTATGACCAAAGCTTTCCCATTTTCTTTCTGCTTTTCTACATACATATTCTCTACATTTAAAGAAAGCAAGCAGATATATCCTCAGCAATCCAGCATATACTCACTTTTAGAGATTTTAAAGAACCTGAACTTTCTACCTTCAAATTCAGTAGGGGTGGGGAAAGGGAAAAACCCATAATACCGACAAGTCCAACCTCAAGTACATTGTAAGTTCAGACTAACAAACTTATATAAACAGAAAAAGCATTTCACAACAGTGATAAAAAGCACAAAAATAAGTACACTTCTCACACTGTCATGTGCTATTTAGAGTAAGGCAGAATTGGCACTCCAGCAGAATAGAAGGAAGCTCCCTGCTAACACAGCCAATTTTACAACACACAAAGTCTACCTGCTGTTCTTTCAGTGCTGCTTTCTCTTTAGGAAGAATAAAGATTACTAGAAATCTTAATAAAAACACCAATTGTCACACAGGCAACGCTCTAGAGTGAAATCCAAGCAGATGGCATTATGAAATTTCTGATCATGTCTGCAGCACGTTTGGAACGAAGCACATGGGTTTACCCAAGAAACTAGATTAAAAGCACCACCTACAATACGAAGCAGGGCTTTTACTGAATAGCTTGATAACTTTTTTAAGTTCGTTTACATCCAGCTGCTTCTAGCCCTGTGCTTCTCTCTTTTCCACCCACCATTCCACCTCTCCTGCAGTCTCAGAGATTCCTAATGAAAAGCAAAGCACATGCCTCCTCTTCCAGATGTTCCTGGCTGGCAGTGACACCTCACACAAGTCAGAGCAGCCTCTTGAGAGCTTGAGCTGGCCTAGAGATTTACAGCTGAAAAAGTTATCAGGCAACATGTCTTGTTAAAAGCACAGGACAAAAGCATTTGCTGCCTGCATAAACTTACCCCTGCAGCTAGATTTATAAGATCACTTTTCTAACCATCTCTCCTTGTGCAGAACAAAAGCCATCTCGAGTGTTTCAGGACCAACGCAAAAGAGATGCTAGGAGGTACATTCAAATAAATGGAGCTGCGAGTAAGTTAGACAACATAATCTGAGTGACACTGACTACTATTTTATTTCTAGTATTATCTGCTATCTGTTATTACCAAAATACAAGTAGCTTAAAAACAGCCTTAAAATTTCCAGATTTTGTAGTTTAAGGAGGAAGGGGGGGGAAGATGCAAAGGTGTAAATTGAATATATCCTAAAGAATCAGAAGCTAAAAAGAAAAAAAAAAACAACAACAAAACCCCAACAAACTACAAACACCAAAAAAACCCATAACAAAGCCAAACCAAACCAAAAATTCCAGTCTTTTAAAAGCTTGGAAGTTTTTACTCAGCCATGTCACTCCTGCAATGTTTACTGATTTCTACCTTTCTTTTGTTGCCAATCACACTCCCCAAACATGGTCAGTCCTCCTCACTGGCCTTACAAAGGTTTTATGTATAGGAAGGAAGAAATAAATGAAAAACAACTTACCTAGTATCTTATTTTTCCACATAGCAACAAAATGAGACCTTCAACTGACTATGTCCTTTGAAAGACAGGATCCTAGGTAACAGACAATTCCAATACCAAAAGCACTCACATCACCACCCCTAATAGGCAGCCTATCATCTTAAGAGACCACTTTGAAGTATCCTTAAGGTTTCCAGAATGGTTATGTTTGACCTGTAGTTTAAAAACCACATCTATTAAGCAACCACTTTCTGCTAGTTCATTTCATACTCATTTAATACATTTCAGCCCTGTTCCCTTCCTCTCGGGCATATACATTATGCCAACACATGCAATTACTATTAACAGGATACTGTTTTCTGGCTTGCTACCTTAAAGGGAGATGTAAAGAGCCAAGGTTGTCACTATAATTCAATTCGAAACTTCAACCTGTCAAATCTCAGAGTACTACCGCTGCACCTTGAAGGTACGTTGGCACAGTATCTTTAGTCACCTTTGACAATGTAAAGAAGCAAAATATAACCTTAAAGAAGCAGCATTTTCACTTTCATGTCACTTAAATGACATTTTTTTCATCTTAATTGTTATGCAGAAATTCGTAGACAGAAGTTTCCAGGTTATATAATGTCAAAATTCTCTTTTTCCTCAATAGACATTTGCATTGTGATAAAATTCTCTTATTCCTGAAGCTTCAGATTATCCTGCAACCAAAAAGAATTTGACTCTGCAATTTGGTTGGAAGTGAATATGATCTTTTATAGAGCTGCATAGCCATTGTTTATTAACCTCATGCTATGAGTTTTGTTGTTCTGACTTACATTTTAATGCTTTTTCAATTATTATGTAGAAATGAGGCACAAAAATATACTGAAACCCCATAGAAAAATACATTGTATTATGAAATCTCTTTGACAATGTTGCGTGGTTTTGACTGTTTTGCAATGCATAGTATTTCTGATTTATGATCCTCTTCTTGCAAATCAAAACATTATCGTCACAAAGTTGGATAAACACTATCTGTATTTACAGAAAGAGCAAATGGGTATTTTCAGTGATTGGTCGTTGGGGGGGAAATTAAGCCAGGGTGGGATATGAAAGGATGGTGGAAGCTATCATTAAGAAAGCTATCCAGCCAGCTTTAGATCTACCTATCACAAAAACTCACTGACTATCCCCACAACAGCCTGAGAGCTTGCTACACTATTCGTCTGTCTGTCTATATATATACACGCACAGCTAGAACTCCAGGCTGGAGCAGAGCCTACCACAGTCCTTGCGGGGTTTTGCATGAGCACATCTGCTCATGCAATAGCATTAAACTACAGCAGCAAAAGTAACTTTCAGTTCATAAACACAAAATGCATTAGTTACTGGATAGTTATTAGAGATATAATGATGCAGAAAAGCCTTTCCATCTCTGACCAGAGAGGCTTACTCACCTCCAGTGGATCCCAGGCTCTTGCAGTCCCAGCTACCCATCTTCAAGAGGGAGGCCACAGTCAACATGGGTATAGACGTGCTTACAGTCTCCTGTCCCTACCTAGCACGCAGGCTTTTCAAAAGAGGTGCCCTACTTATACTGCAACAGAGGATAGCTTAGACACACCACACAGGCTCCAGACAGAGCAACCTAGCTGCCAAGCTTCTCCATTCTTGGTGCTGGGTGACCAACATGGGCATCCTAGATCTTGTCTATAACTGAGAGCACTGAGTACCATCAACTCCCAGTCCCTCAGCTCCTTCACACTGATTGAGGAACCGTAAGCTGGTCCCAGCCAGGCTGGCAGCAGCAGCAGCAGCAATTAGCAGCTCATTCCTGCACATGACATGTAAACCAGGACATTCCTTATCTGCACAAATGCCAGGCTGGGGGTGAGGTGGGGAAAAGAGAGAAGAAATTACAGCAATAGTTTGGATTAATGAGCCAGCACACATCCTACAGGCTTAATGGGAAGGACTGACAGGGTTCAATTAGAGAGAAGTCTGCAGCCTCATTACTACCACCAGTTGTCACTTAGGGCACTGGAACAGACAATCTACGCAGCAAGAGGCAAAAGCAAAGGCAATAATGGATAAATGGAAACAGGAAGCTTTCTTAAAACACTTTTCATACTGGAAATCATCATCCTGGAAATTTTTGTGTTTCAGGAAGAGAGAGAATTGCAGATGTCAATGTTCTGAAAGGACTGATATGAGAAAAAACTCAAAATCAGACATCTTTTCTTCCCTTCTTCCTGCCACTCAGGAACTTTTTAACCATATACTGACCTACAGGTGTCAGTGATAAATAAATCTTCAACACTTAATAGAGATTGTCAGCTTCTCCATTCAAATGTTAAAAGACCAGACGTTGAAGATTAGGCAACCTGAGCTTACCTGTCTCTACCAACCAATAGGGCCTTCTACAGCTCTTTGGTCAACATAATGCAAGTTTTCTGATTTAAAAATTTAAGACTAGACAACACACTATACTCTTCTCCCAACCAAAAGACAATTTTGTCCAGTATCCTGATTCCAGTAGTGACCATCATACTCACCCCATTTCTGTGGAGGGTCATCTGGAGAGTTTTTATAGGGTTTTTTTTCCCCTCCAGATTCATCTTCTTTCTGTTCTCTTCCACAAATTGGGAACAGCTTTAAGGCTTTTTTTACTGGGATGGACATCTATAGCAGATGTCTGGAGCAGAAATGTAAGAAACAAGTAAAGAAATTCTCCTTTAGCAGCTCATGGAAATGGTTTAGTGACCTTTGGAGCTTGAGGCTGCTTCCAGACCATTTTGTTTAATAGTAATCAACGGACCTTTCTATCAGCATAAGGTATTTAATCAGTTTCTCTACACTAATTAAGCAGTCCTGCCTTCTCTTAATAAGGTAATTTAATTCTTTTTAAAGTATATAGAAAAGAAAGATGACCAGAATGACTGGTTAAGATGCAGAGCTGACACTCAGAAAATCTGATTTCCTCTCTTTGTTCTCCATGTGACTTTCAGCAAATGCATGAGGAGGGGGAAGTTTTCAATAAAAATCAGACATCTGACTCACCTTTGCAAAAGGAAGATTTCCTGTTTCATTTCACTGAGATTCAATTCACCTTTAATAGGGAAAATAAAGTTTCCTTTTCAGTCCTTACTTAAATTGTAAGATTCTAAGAGCAGAGATCATCTTTATTGTGCATTCAGTAACTTATGCTAGCTTATGGAGGCCCATGTTGGTGGCTACAATTTATAACAGTACTATTGATATTTAAAGCCTTGGAAGAGCCAAAATAAGCAGTCTGCAGCTCTTCAGAAAATATTTTATAGCTCCAAGGTGGAGATTTTTTAAGAAGTCCAGGAAGTCAGAAAAACAAATGCCAATAAAAATCCTATGGAGCCTCACTCCCATAGACAAGTGAAATTCCCAGCTTCAACAGCTCACATAAAACAAAGAACGGGGACTGACAAGTTCAGTACACATGCAGGTTGTCAACAAGAGGTAATCGCTTTTCTCCTTCACATCCCTCCTCTTAATAGTGAAGTCCTGCTTCCCACCCAGATTTGGTATAACAAGGAAGAGGCTACAAGATGAGTCTGTTTAGTAAGCAGATCCAATGGAGAACTTTTCTGTTTAGGTTGGTTGGCTTTCCACAGACCTGGCCCATGATCACTAGGGATGGAGAAGGATGATCCTTTGCTGGCAGCCTGCAGTTTCACTGGGTTAAGTGTAGCATGAAGCTACAGTCCTCAGAAAACACCTTCATCATCACAGCTGCCAAAACCAGCAGCCCTCCCCTCTCTTCATTCCCCTTGGCCATTAATTTCAATTCCTATATGCTCTTCCCATTTTTAGCCACTTATACAGGCATGTGATGAGCAAGATCAGAGAAATGTGGCTTTTTTCCCCAGCTAGATCAGCCCTTTGAGCTGGTTCGTGAAGCTGTCACACAACCACTGGTGCTAACAAAGGAAGGCAGCTGGAAGCGACAGAAATAAACAGGGAAATGATATAATTGTTTTGGGTTTTTTTTGGGAGGGGATGAGGCAATGCTGGTATCAAATGTGTTCAGACTACATCTTAGGTTTATGCAATTTTGTGGTCATATAAAAAGAAAAAAGAAGAAAATGTTAATACCAGGTTATAATTTTTAGATCTTCAAAATGCACACAAATGCTACTGAATTCTACAAGAAATAAATCATTTAACCTCTCCACACATTTGGCTCTGTTGTTTCAACAGTTCATCAGCAATAGGAAACATCTATTTATTTTATAATTAAATATGATACAAAGGATATAAATCCTCATCTGATTAGTTCACAAGGGTACTCATTCATAGAATGCTTTAGAGAGATTAAAATACCTACTTGAGTTCATATATTGCTACTTGATCATGTCTTGTGCATTTCTGTGGTGGCTCCTAAGCACGATCCTTTCTTATACAAATTAGCAGGTTTTGCTATCACACAATTGTGTTCTAATTTTTCTTAACACTTTTGGTTTCAAGAGCCAGGTGTTGCCCTTTAGAGAAAAATAAATCAAAACAAAACTGGATAAGATGCATACCAGAAAAATACAAGGCCTCTGTCAGATCCCACCTTTGCATGTGCTATTCAGTACTATTTCAGTAGCAGGAGCAGTTAAATATATTTTAGTTCTCTCAGTCCGCAAAGTCCAGCCAGTCAGAAGTTGCTACATTTGAGATGTAGTCATTCAAGATATTTCATCAAATGTGGTGCTCAAAGGACATATTCAAAATAGGTTTATATTGCCTTAGCCTGCATTACGTTTTCAATCTTTGCATACCTCTAATTTGAACATTCAAAAATGCAGAAACCTGAAGAACAGATACAAATTTTTGAAAAGCTTCATTTTTAGTCAACAAAATAATGGAGATTCAGACCAAAATGTGTGGTGGCTCCTAATCATTATCCTTTCGCAGAAAGATTAGCAATTTCTGCTATTCACACAATTTTGTGTTCTAATTTGCTCCTGAAAGACGTTAAAAGTTTATAGGGAAAAAGAAAATTAGAAAGGTTAGATCCCAGTTAACTATCAAAAAGCCTGGTATAATATGCTTTTAGTACACATGAATAATACACATTTAGCAAAAATACAGGAAAAAAAGAGATTAGAAGTGTATATAGTCTATGATTTCAGACTTCATTATACTCTGAGCAATAATACTCAGGACAGATTGACCATCTGGGAGAGTGAGGGGATGCAAAACATATTTTTCCCCACATTTCACACAATTCATTCTGCAGGTCCTCAAGTCAATAAACCCAGTGTCTCTGAGTCAGCGTATCTGTCGCTGGAGATCTCAGTGCTTGTTTCAAGGAGCCAGAATAGCAAGCTGTTGCTAAACTAATAGTCACATACATTTCAATTTACTAATGTGTAAAGGTATTCATCTTTTCTTCTTGAAATTTTGCTTTTTATTGTAACAATAGGTATTATTTTCTGTAATTAACATGAAAGAATTTCATTTGCCAAGGAAGGTAATTTCTTGCCTACCTAACCATAGCTTCCTTGTCCATAAGAACTTTGAGAGTGCCATAAATCCACAATATTTCTCAATTAAAAAAAAGAATTTGACTGGAAGATGTAGACAGGAAATGTATTCACCTAAAAACTTCAGTGATAATAGAGATCTGGATAAAAGAATGCTTCAATTATTCCTGCTAAAATTAGAATTAAATTAAATTGAAATATCCTCCTATGCCTCTATCTTTTTTCAATGGTCTTAAGTTTGATTTAAATTGTTTTCATGATTGTTTAATTATGTCATTCTTACTACACAAAAATTAGAAACCTCATAAAACCCAGACTGAGTGGAATGAATGGATAACAAGGTCTTTTGATCTGGAGACTGATATCCCCTCCTTTATGTGCAAAAATAAAGCCCTATCTCAACATGAACCTGACATATCACACAGCTCTAACCGTCTGTGGTTTAATTCTAGAGGCTTTCTTAAAGCCTGAGAAGAAAAGCAATTTTGTTCACACTGAGGAATTCATTGAAAAATACTACCAGGAACAAAACAAAACAAAAGCAAAACACAAACACAAAGTCAACGGAGGATGGTGAAGAGAGAATATGTTTACCATCCATATTTTCATTTCCTGACATTTCAATTAGGACTACAGCCATACAAAAACCTAAGTAGTGCATCCTTTTGTCTATGATTGATAGTTTAAAAACAGAAATCTTCTGCCATTACAACAGCCCTAGCATTTCACTATGTGATAAGTAACTATCCAAATGCATCCTCTGCTACAATCCCTCACCTTCTGGAAAGCTTAGCTGGGTTTCTGCTCCACCAGAGCAGGAGAGGACTATCTCCCTTTACAAGGAGATGCACACTGGCCTAACAGTCTTCTAAAAGGAAGGAAAATTTTGACACAATTTTTCACACATCAGGTGGAAGCTATAAAGGGAAAAGAAGCATGCTTAAGATTTTGATGTGCAACTTCCAAGTTGCTCTATGTGAAAGTAAGGAGTGAACAGCGAGAACCATTTTTAATTAGTCCCAGCGAGTCATTTAATTGTTGCTTATTTTGCAGGCTGCAAGATGCGTAATAGAGTTCCTCCATTACAATCTGGTGTAGGAATAGGAAAGGAAATTTATTCACACACACAAACCCAGACATATTGCTAGTAAACTGTATTGATGATATGCAGTATATTCCAAATGCATCTCAAATATTTGTTACCAAAAAAAAAGATGAACACAGCAAATAAACATTTTTCCAATTAAGTGAAAGCTCTTTAAAAGTTTAGGCTGTATTCATTAAAATTGGATTACATTCTGACATTAACTAAAAGTGACTTTGCGGGGTTCCACATTTATCTTTTTCAGTAATTTACATACAAAATGCAGACATTTGCAAATTAAATACGCTTTTTGTGCTGCCAGTACTGCAAATTTAACATGGACTCTTAGCACAAATACAGTTATTTTCAGGATGGTCTCTTGCGCAGGACTCCTCTGTGCCCTCAGCGATGTGCAGGACAGGGGGCTGCCCTCTACCTCCAGCGCTGCACCATCCCATGTCCCACCTGCATGCTTCACTCTCACTCTCCTCAGCATCATGCATGGTTCCCTTCTCAGCTGAAGAGAGATGAGCAGCCAGGCACTGTTCCCCAAATAGAGGTACAAAAAGTTATCACTTGTATGTGCTGCTGTTTGGAGAAGGAGATGAGAAGGGGTCCAACCCATCACTGTGCAAGGTACTGCCAGAGCGATGTACATTCTTGCTTTGTGCCCTGCTTGGATGCTGTCACGCAGCTCACATGTCACATGAACCGAGCTGACTCCAGGCCCATAGGAGAGTGAGGTGGGTGAGCAGATACAGTGACCCACCAGGTAATAGCTGACCTGGCCCCTCTGGCCACCTCCTCCTCCAGCACTGCCTGCTCACCAAGAGCAAGCAGTGTGCATGAACATCGTAACAACCTAAAACTACTCCATGCAGGAAATTCTGGAGTCTTCTGCCATGACCATGAGTTTAATAAGTTCATAGGAATGTCAAAAAGCAGCGCAGCCATTGCAAGAGAAGGGGCAGATAGTGAAGCCATGGGAAGGGGGCAGGACAAAGCAGGAGCAAGGCTCTCACTCCAGGCAGCTGCAAAGCACCAGAGTGGCTCAGCTGCTCATGAGAGAGCACTCAGAGACTACTGAAACAAACCAGGAGCTCATTATACTGGAAGTGAAAGATGGAAAGTGACTACATGGAAAAATATGAAAAATCACGATGCTTCAGCTAGGCTCTGCAACATGGACTTTTCACACCAAGTTTGTTGAAAAAAGGTAAAAAGACTTCAGTGTAACATAGAAGGAAGGATGCACAAAGCCAATTTTTGAAGGCTGCTACTTCACCGCTGTACAGGCACTGTGGGGCAACGGCAGGAGTGTCTGTCTTTCTTCCACAGGCATGAGCAAATACAGTTCAGCACTCTGGGGGGTTGATGTGCAAGCCAAGGTGATACCCTTCCTTCAGAGCTATTTTTCTCTCTATAATCATACTCTAATCTAGTTCTTCTTCGTCACATATGATTGGTGGAGGGAGAGGAATATAAGTGCATTTGTCTTTCCTGCCCCTGTGAAATGGGTATGGCTGGAATTCACATGAGCTGCATCTGCACTACCTGCTACTTGCATCAATTTTAATTAATTTTTTAAAAGCTATTTCTTGCACAAATTGCACAAATGACAGGATAGAAATGAATGGCTGCACACTGTCTTGCAAGGGCAGGTGATTTTGACAACTCAGTCCGCTGACGTGATTAACAAACAATCAATCAAAGTTCCCCAATTCCATCTCAGTATTTCGCCTGAAGGTAGTGTGAATGAGGTACTATATCTCCCTTGAACTTGCCGTAATTTTAAACTGCTTCATTTTATCACAGCTCTTCATCTGAATGACTGGTGCCAGGAACTTGCCACCGTAGAATTAATAACATATTGACACCTTCAGCCCCTCGGTCTATCTTTGAAGTCTGAAAGCAATAACAAGGAATAGAGTATTTTACTTGGAAGCAATGACAAGTTATCCAAGACCACGATCCTCCAAAGGTAAACAGAATGAAAAGTACACATGTTGGCAGTAATAAATAGATTCAATTTGCTTGGGCAAGTTTTGAAGGCCAGATGATATTTCTGGCCTCTCCACAAGCGCTCTAGGGCACAGAAGAAGAATATTAAAGGGTCTCATTCCTGCACAATTGAAATTGGTGGGGATAGACTGCTGTCTCCCAGGGCAGGTGATGGCTAGATGGGGTCATGGGTCCAGCTCCTTCTTGGAAAATGTCAGGTATGATCCAGGCTGTAGTGTGATGCTGCTCCTTTGCACTGGGGGTGGTTCCTTTCTCCCTCCATGTCCCTGCATGAATGGAGACCCCTGCAGCCCTGGAGGGGTCACCACTACTTGTAGAAAGAAAAGCCCCTGGACAGGACCACAGGGAAGCCCAAGCAAGATTTAGAGGCGGCAGCTGTGAACTTCACAAGTTGCCTGCTGCCGCTTAGTTACTGTAAAGTACAGACTGCGTGAGCAATTCCTTGCTCACCACTGCCCTCAGCAGGGCTGCTTCCTCTCACCAAATGTCCCACCCTGACAGTTTTCACTGCAAAGTGAATGTGGGTTTTTTTCCTAGGTTTAAGCCAAGACACCCTACTGCCCACACACAGTCTCTGAGCAAGGGTCTGTGGTGCTGCATGTCTGAGTTTGCCTGCCCAACTTGGGGTATCCCTTAAAGGTGTTCCAGTCAGCTGCTCAAGCTGCCCTATCTTAAGTGAAGCTGCAAGGCAAAGCCACCTGAATGCGTGTAACCCTCCAGTGCCCTTCCCATAGTATTCTCTAAAGGACAAAATAGTTATTCGTACAACTAACAGAAATTACTGGTGGGGAGGTATCATAGCAAGGCTTCAGCCCACAGAGTCATTGGGTATATCCCTGGTCTCTAGAACTCTTATCTGTCTTTATGGCAGAGCCCAACTGCTCCCAGGGACAGTGACAGGAGTAGCCTTCACTGTCAACATCCTACACTTAGTTTAAGCTTATGCATGCACTAACTTCGAGATGCCAGTACCTCAGGGGCACAACTAAGCAGAAATGCTTCACTATTAAAAGAAATCTTAACTCTATGAACACTTTCCCTGCCATCTTCTTTCACTTTCTTTCCCAAATCTCTGTATCTCTTCCCCCAAATTACTTATCCCTATATCAATAATTTTAGTGAGTTCTTCACAGGGGGCTGTAACTTTTCCACTAGCTTTGCACTAACAAGGCCACAGCAGTAACAGTGGAGAACATGAAAAGTCAGAGGGACAGTACTCTTCTCTTATGACAACGCCCTACAAGAGTTAGAAACCACCACTAATACAGCTTCCCCCTGCAAGAAGTATCAAGTAAGTCTGATTATTCTTGGACAGCAATATAATTTTTCCCTCGTAATTTATTCATTGCAAAGTCTAATCCTGATGCTGATAAACCAATATCCAATCAGCAGAAAAACATAATCATGTTTGAGGGCAAGAGTAACAAAGCATGCCCAAGCCATTTCCTGCTTTGTCACAAATGATTCCAACACTGTTTTGTTTTATTTCTCCCTGGAAGCTGAATGCCAGTGTCTAACAAGTGTATTAAACACAGTCTTTTCTCTATCAGTATTATTAGTCAAGGATGAATTTTATAGCTTAAAAACAGGGATAATCTGCATTAAAAATGAAATAAATGGTGGAAAGAGCTCTGCTTTGTGGGGGCGATGATAGAAAGGATGTACAATTTTATTACAGTTGTCCTATCCATGACTGAAGCCTCTATTAACTTAAACCACAATCAGAGCTACATTGAATGATGATGAAAATGTCACTGGGCTAGTTTTGCACCTGGAGGACTGTCCTGAAAACCTTTTTTGTTTACTTCAACATACACACTTTTTGGGGGGCTTAGTGAAATAACCACCCACATACACACAAGATTTTAAAATTCTGCTATCCATCTGTGACCATCATTTTCAGCCCAAAAAACTGTAGTGATAATGTCTGGGGCAGGAGGGAGAGAAGTGGTCTCAGTTAAAAAGTCAGTGCTTTGGTTAGGTGGAAAGTGGTTGTTAGACATAGGTCTCCCATTTGCTTAACATTCACAAGGAAAATGTCGTATCTTCCATCCAGCACTGTCCCTATCATAAGCCATGCTGGAGTGTTCTTCCCATCATTGCTCAAAGATTTGGGTCATTTGTGGCAATATCTGGAATTCTTTAGTGGTAGCTGCCTGAGTATAATGAAAAAATACCAAGAGGCAACTATCTCTATGTTTTGATCCAGGAAGTTTCCAGGAGTCATTTACGCACTGCACTTGAATGAACTTTCAGATTACAGACCCATCTTCAGTCCTTTGATCTGGTGTGCATCAGTTAATTGCCTAACTCCAGCAGCTGCAATTTCCCAGAGGAAAAGAGAGGGTTTATAACAACCAGAAAGGAAGGAAGAAACAGATAGAACAAGGAGATCAGCAAAGAGAAGGAAATAGTACTGGGCAGTGAAACAGATACTATTAAATATAAAGAGTATAAAACATCAGGGAATAGCGTGCAAGACATCAGAAAGGTCTTTGGAGGTCAAGCAGAGGTTGTTTCACTTACATTGTACAAAATGAGCAAGACCGTCTTGAACAAAAGAACGGAATCGGCATTGCTTGCATCCCAAGTTTATTTTACCGTCCTGATTCAACTGAGACGTGACAAGAGGAAGGCAAAAACCGAAACAAAAGGCAACCCAAAGGACTATAAACTGTCTTGAGGGCTTGAAAGGATAAGAAAGAGGAAATACATATGCATGTAGAAACCTTTAGCAAATACCCTCTACATAATACAAGCAACACTGCCCCAGAAAATCACCTAAGGTATCTAACAGATCTTAGGTAATTTTCTAATTACCCATTGTCTTTGTCACTTGATCAGCATTTGGCATAATCTCATATTCTCCAGAATTACTTCCAAATGCAGCAGTATATTTTGCATAGACGTAGCATTGCATTTTCATACGGAGATATCAGGCGGTTAAGCTTTATAACTGAGATTTTCTTCTGTAAGTGCTTCAGGTTAAATATGAGATTTTCCAGGGTTCACAGCCTGCAGCAATGCTCCCTGAATAAAAATTTTCATTTCATACACGTTTAAGGCAAATACCGTGATCTCAGTGAAACACGCTTAAAAAAAAAAAAAGAGGAAAATATCGTGGTTTATTACTTTTTATTTTTAAGAAACAAAATTCTTTTTAATTTAAGAACTAATTTCTGCTCTTATTACATACATGTCCATTTGGAATTGCTTCTGATTTTAATGAAGAACTTTTGAGTCGATCTGGTCCCTAAAGTT
Organism: Mesitornis unicolor; assembly: GCF_000695765.1. Taxonomy (NCBI): domain Eukaryota; kingdom Metazoa; phylum Chordata; class Aves; order Mesitornithiformes; family Mesitornithidae; genus Mesitornis; species Mesitornis unicolor. Next base: position 43,810 of record NW_010202147.1, read on the forward strand.
TTATAAACAATAAAAGTGTTGATTTTTAGTAAGCTTTTTTTCACATTTTTTGCCAGTTGCATTAAAATCCCACATCCTTTAAGAAAGTAGCTCCTTGAGCTGTTTGACACAGGTTTCATTAAATAACAAGAAACATTTAAAAGGTGCATTTGGAACCTTAGAAATATATTGGTAGAGAACTGCACCCAATTAATGCTAAGAGAAGGGGAAGAATATTGCTATCTTGTTACTGAGCAGAAGAAGATGATCATAAAATTAAGAGGAAGCTTTTTGGAGAGATAAACCTGCAATCCCAAGAATGAGAGAGATAATTTATTCAGCTGGGTTATTCAAGCACAGCCAGCCAGCTTCAAAATCTCAGCTCTGCTTCTAAGGTCTACAGCATGTTTTCCACATACAGGAATTAAGCATTTGTTTTTATCACAGCAAATGGAATAATACATGTAGTAAACAGCATGGTGCAGCTTGTAATCACAATGACTATAATTAAGTTATCATTTATAATTAAAAATACAAGAAACATAGAACAAACATGGAACTTGAATTTTTTTTCACCAAACCCACACATCACACTTTCAGTGAGATCATTATATTTTTTAAACTTATGACTGTTTTTCAAAATTACATAAATACGAACATGGGTAATTGTTAGATTAGGGGTAAAAAAAAAACAAACTGGGAGGAAAAAAAGTCTTGAGGCTGAGAAACGGGTACTGGAGAAAAAAATGCTGTGGACTAAGGACAGCTGTTAGAAGTATGTGCCTACGCAACTAAGAGGTGGTTGTCAAGGACCAAGCCCCCATTGGGCTTGACTGTATTCAAAAGAAATCAAAATCAGTGTGCCTCTCTTAGAGAGCTTACACGGGGGAAGAGGTGAGAGAGGAGGAGAAGAAAGAAAGAGTGAAGTAACAAGGAAAGGGCATAGGTGAGGTAAGGCTGACAGCTGATCAAGTCAGCACACCAGCAACCCATTGGTTTTACAGCATTACAGCAGAGGGGCAGGATTTGAGAGAAAACAAGACCCATCCCCCAAAATAGCTTTGCAGATTCTTATGGGGCACCATCACCAAATAAAAGCTAGAAGAAACACAGGAGTGTTAACTTGAATGTTTTGCAAGGGGGTCTTACAGCTGGCATGATAAAGCTGGTAGTCCATACACCACTAGAAGGACTTGGGGAGCAACAGGAACCATCTTAAAATCAAATTACAGGAATGAATGCCAATACAAATAAGAAAAGTCGATGGCAAGAGAAGTTACAGTAAGTGATAAAAGCATTAATGGAAGAGAAAAACAAAATTGCAAAGAATGAAAGTAATTAATTTCCAGAGAAGTTAAGTTTTTTAAGACAGAGCAAGTTATTTGCCCTCTCATGAGAGAAGAAAAGATCTCTTTCCACCACAAACCTAACAAGGCTGTGCTAGAATGGGACCAGCGACTGGAGTAATGCACCCCAAGATTTTGGGATATCATCTGTCCTGCAGGGAAGAGCCTGGAGTCCACAGAGTCTAAGGGCTACTCTAAATAGTCCTGGTCTCAGGTCTTCCCAGGGATCAGAAGGATAGTGCTTGTCCAGGCTGAGGAGTTTCCTTGAGTGAAGAGCTGGTTTATCTCAGTGTTTTACAAAGTGTGTGTCTGTCATGTTCCCCTGTAATTGCTGCTCTGGAAAGGGCTGCGCAAGAGCTTACGCAGGTCTGCACTGAAAGAGCACTTCCCTCTTTTCTCACATAATGCAGAACATCGCCTGCTTACATGAATTCTCCTTCACTTGCTTACCTGGAGGGGTGTGCTGATAACCAAAACATAAATAAACAGAGGAGATGTCCATGGGCTAAAGAGAAGCTTTTCTGAGGCTGAGCTTTAGAAAAACAGACAGAGAATCTAGGACACTATAGACTGGTAAACTTTACATTAGTACCATGGGAAACACAGGTAGCAATGACAAGAGAAGAAAACACTTAAACAGCATTAATTTTAGCTTGTAATCACACATAATATGTAAAGACAAAACACCCTTCTTAAAGACCTATGCAATTTCAGAGCCTGTTGGCAGCGACAGTTCAGTGTTTCTGGAGACTGAAAACCAGCATGAATTGCGTAACAAATGACTGAATAAAATCCATTCACCAGGCCTCAAAATCCAGGCACCAGTCCTGAAATTCAGTACAAAGTTATACCCAGCCTGGTGACGCCATGGGCTGCCGTGGAAAGAAGCTCTCTCACCTCCCACCCAACTCCCCCCTAGCAGCAGAAGTAGGAACCATGCAACGGCAGCACCAGCTGGCACAATGACCTGCCTGACAGAAGATTAATCTGCCAAAAACAAGGGCTTCTCTCTGATCAGTTGGCTGAACTGACTCACTCTGCGCTCACAGATTGCTCAGCCCAGTACAACATAAGCCAGGGAAACAGATGAGACAGAGGAAGTGTGGGACTGCCCCTCCTGAACGCAACCTCTACTCAAACCACATCATGTGCAAAGCCAAGGCGCACGCTGAGATATTCATAGGGGACAGGAGGACAGTAAGTTGGTCTCTGCAACTATTTAATAACTGAGCTTTGTCTCAAACAAAGTGCCATTATCTTACTGCAAACATGACTGAGAGGTCTACAGTCTGATAGCTGTTAGAAAGCAAAGACTTCAGATCAACATGGAGCTCCTGAAATGTGAACCTAAATGCAAAGCAAATATATATATTTCAACACAGAAGATTTGGCAGACTACGTCTAAGAAATTAATTTCACTTTGGGAGAATGCTCTAGTGCAGTACTGCACATTAATCAACAAGGTTAGCAAATTTAGCTCGGGGTAACTGAGGAACCTGCCATGTCTTCAAAGATAGGATATTTTCACCAGCTGAATGTATCTGCATGGAGAGAAGACACCTGCAGTGTCCAGAGGACATTGTCATACCACACCAGCAATGCTGATGGAAAGCCTTCCGAAAGCATGGCTCTGTAGACTGGCTGCTGATAGCAAATCTTCAGAAAAACTCAAGGGAAAACACTGAATAGTTAAAAGTGCCTGACAACTTTAGGCACACTAAAATATGAGAGCAAAACCAGAAGAACGTGTATATTGGAATAAACAAGGCCAAAACACCTACAAATCTCAAACTGGCAAAAATGAACAAGATCACAAAAAAAATCAGGAGTATTTGTTCAGGCAAGAGAGAAAGCTTTGTAGCTCATGTTACTTGTGAAATTATGACCTTAATTTTCATCTTTGAACATCTGAGATGTACATTTTTAAGGGACTTTTATTAACAGACACTAAGGTGGTTTGAATCAGTCGCAAGGTTAATTACCTCTGATAAAAGGAATGAGGTACATGAGAGAAGATAAATTCCAGTTATCAAGCAGCAGAGATATTTTTATGAGTGAGCAGAGTTCAGCCTGGATGAATGTAGTTGGGTATAAAATCAGACAAATCACTGTTCAATATATTTTTCTTGTACTATATCTAGTGCAAGATATACTGAACAGCCTATAGGCTATTACGCTATTTTGGAATTTCCTTATCAGCAGAATCCATCTTTGATTCAAGTAAAAATCAAACACTTTGTAATTCATACCACTGAAATACAGCAATATGGAAAAATATATATATTATTATAACAGTTCATTAAACTATCACAGAAAAATCAGTTCAGAAACAAGTTTAGACTTTGCAATACTGTGTACCTCTGATGAGCAGCAATACATTAACTTGGTGAAAAATTATGTAAATGAGTGATAAAGATGCTCAAAAGAAAAGGGCTTAGAAAAACACTGAAAATAAACAAAAATATATAATCTAATGTATTCTATTTCTCTATCCCTTCTTCTTGGGTGTAAAGGGTCTGTTTCTGCCCCTTGCCAAGCATGCTTCCCAAATGGAAAATGGCTGCCAAGAGATGAAACGTTACAGCTGACAGCATGTAAGTTTTGGGGTTTTTTTATTTATTCACTTGGGGGAGTTATCACACAAGCATTTGCCTCTGGCAACCTATTCCAATGCACACTGTGATAATGTCTCATTTTGACATAGGCTGGCAAAAATTATGCATAGTTTACATAGGCACTATCTCGTGTTTTTCAAGGTCTGATCTTGGACATGGTTAATTGAAAACATGGGTCCCTTTATTCCTCTTGCTTTGGTTGTCAGTCACCATCATACATTTCTCTACTGTAAGCCCTGCCTCCACCTTCTCTATATCTCATTACCACATGTTCTCTGAAGGGAAAGAGCCATGGGACAACAACCTGCTTGCGCTTGATTTATGCTGCTGTCCACCTTTTCTTAAAACAATATATTTCACTTGGGAGCTTAGGTTTGCATGACATGGAAAGTCAAAGACATGATTTGCAAATGAAGTAAATTATAAAGAAAACTTCAAATTAGCATAAACAACATGGTAGTCTCCCTCCTGCATTCAAGGGGGATTAATTTGGTATTCTTGCGAGAAGTGGCTAGCAGTTGTGGGTTTTTTTAAATCTCCTACAGGTGATAGCAGGATCATGCTGGAGCTTATTGCTTCCCAGATGCCTTTCACATTTTTCTCCACCTCTCCATTATGCAGACAACCCTTGTGCTTCAACCACAGGTTTTTCACCATAGAGTCCCTCTAAGCGTGTCCTCAAAGCAAGACTCCTTCAGTCTTGCCAGCCCTTCCTAGGGAACCAACACCAGCATGCTCACATGCCACTTACCCACTCTGTGAAGTGTCTAAGCATCATATATGTTGCCTGCCAGAAGCACACTTTAACACAAAGCACTGAGTCCCAGAACAGAACCAGCTCGTGTTTGCATGTCCTATGAAGCACTTGTCCCATTTCTCCTTCTGCCAGTCTTCCTTCTCTAAAACTTCAGCCTGTCTATTAATATCCCACATGATTTAAGACTCAGATGTCTACCCACCTCTTTTTTACACCTCTTCCTCGGCTCTACACTTTGGAAGCAGAACTGTCATAGATTTGCTTTGCAAACGATGACTTCCCTCAGCTCCATCATCAGGAGACAGTGTTCTTTTGAACTGAAAATAAGTATGTTTGAAGAAGAGGAGGGCCACAAAGATGATCAGAGGGCTGGAGCACCTCTACTATGAAGACACACTGGAAGAGTTGGGGTTGTTCAGCCTGGAGAAGAGAAGGCTCTGGGGAGATCTTATAGCAGCCTTCCAGTAGCTGAAAGGGGCCTACAAGAAAGATGGAGAGGGACTTTTTACAAGGGCATGCAGTGATAGGACAAGGGGTAATGGTTTCAAACTGAAAGAGGGTAGATTTAGATTAGATATTAGGAAGAAATTCTTTACTCTGAGAGTAGTAAAACACTTGAAAATGTTACCCAGAGAAGCTGTGAATGACCCCTCCCTGGAAGTGTTCAAGGCCAGGTTGGACAGGGCTTTGGGCAACCTGGTCTAGTGGGAGGTGTCCCTGCCCATGGCAGGGGGGTTGGACTGGATGAACTTTAAGGTCAATCCCAACCCAAACCATTCTCTGATTCTATGAAAAGAAACTTTCAGCATTTCAGTGCATTTGGACTTTATTCGAGTATTTTTAAGCCCTATTTTATTTTAAAAATGAAGCACTGAGATAGTATTGACTGCTCAGTGACATATACATAAATAGCACTAGTGAATGCATCACAGAGGTCTATGACTGCAGAAACATGGATAATAATTATGTTCTCTGCCTTTTATCAGTGTTCACCCATTTTAGCATATACACTCACGGACACTCTTCCCAGAGCACAAGGATAGTGAAAATTCCTACAGAGTCACTGGCTTCCTATTACTGCAATATTGCTGGAATCTGATGGAGTAGATCCAATAATATTGTCAAAACAAAAAAAAAAACTTCCTGGCAGCAACATGTAGAGATGAAGGAAAAAAAAACAAAATTCAGAAGCTGTCCAAATGACAGTGTGTAAAATATGTCAGAAGTATCAAGAAGACAAGGACAGCTCCTGTGATAAAGAGGAGGGAAGGGTCCCTTGCATCTTATAGCTTCCTTCTTCCAACTTCCAATTTAGTGCACTGGGATTTCTGGATTATGTAACCTCTCTAGTGGTTGCACTTTTGTAATGAATTAAATATAAAAACAAATGACTGAATCAATACAGCTATTAATGATGACAGTACAGGCTAGCAAAGAAGCTACATCTGCTAAAAAGGACAGTGTTGAAGTAGTTGAGGAAGCCTTAAAATTATCAAAGCACTCAGTTTCAGAGTTCATAATCTCTCAAATGAGTTTTTCATATTTCATATTGTCAGGATCATAAAGAAAGATACATTTTTCTTCACATTTTTTAAGACTTTTTTTGCAGCAATAACAGTCAGAGGTAGTTTTTTCCTTAAATTAAAGCTGAGATTCCAGAACCGAATTTTGTGTCAAAGAATCATATCTGAAGATGCACAATTCTAGAAAATAGAAGACTTTTACTAAATTGCCTGCTGTTTTCGTGCGAGTAAGTCAGCATTCCCTTAACAGTCTTAGACACCTTTCTAGAAAGGACTATTTGAACATAGCTCTGATTATAAAATGATACCGGGTCTTCTTAGGGACATTTCTAATTTGTGATACACAAAGAAATTTATAAGCAGCTTTCCAAAAAGGACTGAATCCATCTGTGTTTGTCCAGAATGATATATACATCTACTGAAATCTCAGTCCAGATAGAGTTTTAGGACCATGAAATTATAGATTCTTATTAAGTTTGTATTTAACAGCATAGCCAAGAACCAGTGTTTCAAACAAAGGTTTGAAAATAATATAATTATAATGATAATGTGCAACTGATCCTCAGTACATGAGACTAAATCATTACATGGGATAGAGTGATCCCTCTAATTAAGGTAAGGTAGACATCATATTTTTGAAGGCCACCCTTTTGAAGAAACACATTTCTTCATAATTTCACAAGACACAATACTATTGTGGTGCCAGCATAAAGTCAGAAATCAACACCTTCTTTTGCCGTCCACTTCACTTATATCTTAGCCATTACCTTGTAGAGAAATTTGTGCTGGAGTTCTCATTTCTATGCTGGTCACTATGAGCTTTCAGTGGTAATTCCCATGCAGAAGCAGCTTTTGAAGAAATGCAGCCCATGGGAAGGACCCATGCTGGAGCAGTTCACAAATGACTGTATCCTGAGGAAGGGACCCCTCGCTGAATCAAGTGAAGAGTGTGAGGAGGATGGAGCAGCAGAGACAAAGCATTATGGACTGACTACAACCCCCATTCCCCATTCCCCTGCACCGCACAGCAGGGAAAAGTGGTAGAGAAACTGGAAGTGAATTGAAGCCTGAGAATGAGGTGGGGGAGTGTGGTTTTAGACCTGTCTTAGTTTCTCACTTTCCTACTCTATTTTCAACTGGGAATAAATTAGATTAATCTTCCCCAGATTAAGTCTGTTTTGTCCATGATGGTAATCAGTGAGTGGTCTCTCTGTCCTTATCTCAAACCCAGGGGCTTTTCACCTTATTTTCTTCCCCTGTCCTGTTGAGGAGAGCGAGTAAGAGGTTGGGTGGGCATCTGACAGCCAGCCAAGGTCAACCCCCCCACCCCCAGTAATAAGGACTAAACCCCACCAGTGGGAAAGCACCCCAAAAAGCACTTCTACAGCACAGTGCCTCCAGCTGCAGCTGGGTAAGTAAGCAGAGAGCATGAGCACGTTTGCTGAACCACTGCCTGCCTGACAGGGTTCCCACTCTTGCCTCTCGCCGCTTTTACCACCTGGAAGACAATCCAAACTCAGGCTGTGAGAAGGGATAAGTGACAGACATTTCCAGTTTGGGGGTTTTCCATGTTAACTTAATGTGGTGTTCACACCACCCAAACTATTACCAACAAATAAATAACATTTATGTCCCAAGGAGCAACAAGCAAATAATTTTACAGGCAAACAAAAAAACCCATATTTTTCAGCAGATGGAATGCTTCACAACTGCAGAAGGGTAACATTTTGGGGGAGATATGTTGTTGCAAATCCCAACATACAGTGGGATTTGAATACAGTGTTTTTGAATACAGTGTTTTGAGGGAAATCTTAGAGACTCTCTTAGGGAAAGGAAGGAACAGACATCTCAAGATCTTTCAAGCTGCAGATCTTTAAATCCTCACTACGATGGAAGATGGGATGAGTGATACTACCACGCATCAGAATGATTGGTTTGAGGAGTAATTTCAAGCCGATTCACAACTTTTCTAGCCAAGAAGCTCACTACAAAGGGCACTGGACTAAAAGCATATTCGTTGCTGCATGCAGAATTTTTTCCCATTGCTTTTTCCAGAGAAAAATGATTATGAAATGAGATATGTGAGAGGGGACACACTCCCTCCTGTATCTGCTGCCTTTAGCAACCAACAGTCAGTTTCCATCAAATTTGACAGAAAGTGGAAGTCAAAAAGCTACCAAGTTCCTACGTTGTTTTTGAAGACAGGTATCAGAGAAGAGGTGTTAAATTTGATCAGTACCCCCACTGAGAGAAAAGCTAAATGCTGAGTTTGGCTTTCAATACGCAAAGAAGAATCCACTCATAACAGAGATATTATAACAGAGACTAAATTGCCTTTACTGACCATTCAGACAATCAGATTTCACACCTAACTAGATGCCAGAGGATCCAAACACAGTCCAAGTGACACACGCGCACATCCACACCCACAAATCCTCTAGTAAACCAGGCATCAAAAGTTTCACTGTTCCTGAACCTGCTTGAATGTTGAAAAATAATATTGATTTCTTTCATTTCTTCAGCAACAAAAGCGCTTTAAGCTCACTTTCACAGCATTCGGATTTTGATTGACCTCATAAAGCTGGGGGACAGCTTCAAAAATAAAAATATCAAGATGTCAGTCAGCAATCCCTGGGTTATTTGGCCCACCTGACACAGCTTTGGTCTGCCCCAGGGAGAAAATAAGTGGGTGTGAAAATGCAAAACATAACATTTCAAGTAATCTGTTTGAGGCGTAACAGCATTTGCCATACTCATTCAAAACTACAGATCATTTCCATGGAGAATACTACAGGACAAAAAAGACAAATCACCCCACTGCATGCCAAAACCCTCTCCATTTCCACAGTAAAGAGCTAGAGTAGGATGCAAGCACAGGGACATACACACCAGGATGACCTGCATGCATCCCCTCCTATAAATGTTTAAGTAAATGCAGGATTCCCATCTCAATTCCAAACTCATACTGCATGCTGCCACATGAAGAGAGTCTCTTCTTCCAGACAGAGTTGCAGCAGCTTAAAACAGGATTCAAAATCTGGTAATTTATGCCGCTTTATGCATTTGCTGACAGGAATACAATTCTACAATTTTAAATTATTTCCTAGGGTCGCTACGGCATATCGCCTTATAAAATGGGGTGTCGGTATTAGTCCCTTGCTATGCAAGAGGGCATTAACACTACTATATCAAATGCGCAGTGTCAACAAGTAAATCATCGGGAAGAGTTGATGAGCTGAAAATTGAACCTACCTTTCAGTACGGCTGGAAGCCCGACAGACTTGATGGTTACCATAGTAATCCTGTGGCAGTTTTGGATTTATTGCCTTGTACTGCACGGTTATAAAGGTTCTTCAGCTACCTTCTGCACTGTTTCCAGAGTCGAGAGGAATGCTATGATAAATGCCCACTGTCCGAAAGATATATTCAAGGGGATGTAATGCAGGAAAGCGGTGCTTTAAATGCAAATTACATGCTTTTTGCCCTTTTTAGAATATTAAAGAGTGATTTCAAAGGAATGAAAACAAAGAACTCTGACCTCTAACACCATGATTCTTCGCTGCACAGATCACAATTTTCTGTGGGACTGGGTACTGCATATTTAAGTGGCGTAGAAGTGAAAATGAGGTAATAAATTCAACTAAAGATAGTCTGAGTAATGCATTGATTATGAAAATCAGCATACAACTGAGCAATTACTGGAGCAAGCAGTCATGGGGTCTTGTTGAGTATATTTAGATCATTCTGTAACCAGTAGAAATTAAATTATTTCATTATGTCTAATTTACATCCCTTTATATTTTCAGTAATACAAAGGAATATTGCTACATAGAATAAATATGATGAACCATTAGTATTCCAATACTCACATATTACGCCATAAAGACTGTGCATTAATGTTACCAGACTGTATTAGATTTGAGTTTACCTCCACAATGGGTTTTAAAGGAAAACACTGATAATTTGCCCTTTATTACTACACTAAATATTGCTTGCTACTCTATTCAGCTATGTCTTGAAAAGAGCAACTTCCAGTCTTGTTAGTAAACATCAGAATTCTAGAAATATTCCATTATATTTTACTGGATTATTTGCGTCCATAATTCTCTATAATTTCACAGCAATAAAAGACTGAGGGAACACAGGCTGTTTTTCTTACCAAGTGCAGAAGCACCATGCACTAATTTGTGTATTAGCAATTCCCATGTGGATACTATTTTATTGATTCTGCCATCTAAATTCCACTGTTTGACAGGAAGAATATTGTGAGTAGTATTAATAAAATTATTTCCTCAAGCAGTATCTTTTTTAAGCATCGGTTATGTACTTTTACTTCAGAAAATCTTCTCACAAATGTACATTACAATGTGAAAACAAAATAATTTTGTGGTGCAACACAGTAAATACAAAGGAATACATGCTGCATGACAACAATTCTGTAATACACCTGTGGATTAAAACAGGCTAAAATTGCTTTTAAAACTCAGACGGAGATGCACACCTTAGAGATGTCTAGTTCATGCAAAAGGACATAATACTCATCTGATTAATTGAATGTATTCTCTATTGATATTGTAAGGTGCGCTATCCCAAAGACAAACCGCAGAACCCATGAAGCTCAAATCTTGTGGTCTTTGTACTGCAGAAACAGTCTCCCTTCAAGTGTTTGCTTTTATATAGACAAATTGAAAAAAGCATTATTAGAAGAGTCATCTCTTGCTTATAAGAAAAATAAAGGGGGGATATGGGCTGCATTGTTTTATCACAGAAACACCAAGACACCCTTGTGTAGGGTTTTCTATAAGAGATGGTTACACATGAGCAGGTGCCATTTATTTTCATTAAATCTGGGCTACCCATTCAGGCTGCTGGGCCTTCATGGACACTTCTCCAGAAACTATCCCACAAGGAGAATCTCTTAGTTTTAAATCAAGTGTATCTTGAAACAAACAGAAATGGAAATGGAAGAACTTTAAAATAAATTTTTAAAAAAGCAAGGGAACAAAGCACAGAATCACAGAATCACAGAATCACA
>NW_010202148.1:0-583 GCF_000695765.1 Mesitornis unicolor
CGTTCTGTGATTCTGTGATTCTGTGAATGTCCTCTGATTGGAGCCTGCATGTCGTGGCACACATAGTCCAACAGTTAAGCCAAATCCTTGAATCCTTTGAAATGGCAGATTAGTAAAATATGTCAAGAAACCCCTTTAAAGTGGCCACAGGCCCTTCCACTAGCTCTTTTGCGAATCAAAGTACAACCAAGGTCTAGGAGTAAAATTAGTCCTTACAAGGTATTATACAGAAAACCATACCAAGCTCCACTGATTCCAGAGGAAGTACATGTAAAAGGAAAACCAGATTTAAAGATATATCTGATTTCTCTAGGAAAAACACTTGTGGCTCTCCAGTGGCACATTATTTTGACAGGACCACTTACACTGGACACTCTTGTCCATCAGTATATACCAGGTGTCCTGGTTTAGTGGGACAGAATTTGAGAGTCAGTTTTCTGTTGAGGAAAACTGCAATTTTGTAAGGACTACAACACTCTGTTTTCATGGGAACAAAGTGATAAGACACTTTGTTATAGGTTTTAGCTAATAATGGTATGCAGGTTACCATATTGCTCAAGGTCTTCAAGGTCTTGAGATAAAC
>NW_010202149.1:0-495 GCF_000695765.1 Mesitornis unicolor
CCTAACGGTCTGGGATTCTGGGATTCTGTGGCCTGCCAGGACTAAACCCAGGCTAAAACCCCTTCACGTCAGGATTATATTCTTCTTATCCCTGAAGTAGCAATCGCCAACTGACTCTCAACCCATTCCCTAATTAAATATCAATATTAAGGGCAGAAAAGATGAAGTATTTTCTCAGGATAAAGAGAAAGGAGTAATGCATTTTCTTCCTGAAGCGGTAAGTGAAGAAGTCAAGAGGAAACCACTTCTCTGCACCCCCCGGTTGTGCCTAGCGCTTAACAAGGCACTAAAAAACACCCCTTGGTTTCCAAAACGAAGGCTGCATCCCTGCTTGGCAAGCTTCAGCCCGACACCACCAGCCATTTCCTCGGGTCTTCTAAATTCAAGAGCACTCCAAATCCGAAACGCACTTTAAACTGGAAAACCCTGGTGGCTGCATCCACTCGTCAGCACTCACATTGAAGCCACAGCTCGGTCTCCTCTCAGACAGCACCG
>NW_010202149.1:548-2013 GCF_000695765.1 Mesitornis unicolor
TTGGACTTAGCACATTCAGGGAGCAGCTGCCCAAGGGTTTCGGTCGGACAGAAATAGCCCAGCAGCGCAAGGACAAGCAGAAAAAGGAGTTTTCGGTGTCCCCGTGCTGCCTCCACACCACGGAAGGAGCGCACCAGCCACATCTCGACCTTCACCGACTGCTTTTGCCCCCAGTTTAGGGCTGGTTTCATACTGGGAGCAGCAAGGAAGGAGCGCCGGGCGCTGGTGCTGCTGCCAAGCGCTGCGTGTCGTGGAAGTGCAACCCTAAAAGCGCCTTTTCGCTGTCAGTGCCACCGACTGCGGTGTTTCCATGTCCCCGGGTGCCCGGTGTGCTGTGCCAGCACAGATTTATCCGGTAACACAAGAAGCCAGGGCAGGGACCTGAAAAAGCCACGGTCAAAAAAAGGCACACTGCTCCTTACCCATGGCCATGGATTAAATCAAACACCCTCAAACACCCTCAGTCACACCCTATCACATCGTAAGCTCGTTTGTGCCGTAGCTTTGGGTCTTTTGGGGGTGTTTTTTGGTGCTTTTCTTCTAATTCCCCTGCTCCGCGCCAGGAGTCAGATCAGGACTGAACCCACAGGCCGGGTACAGTCATTTGCTGCTCCTACAAGCTATAGATACGAGACAAAAAGGGTTTGTTAAAGGAAAAGCAAGCCAGTCCTTTACTGCTATAATGATATTTCTGCTTTTGGACCCCAGGAACCGCTTGGTTTCCCAACTTCTTTCCAACCAAAAAAGCACTTTCCCAATTCAAAACCTAATTTCCGCCTGGTTTGTTTTCCCCCAGTCCACCAAGCTCGTCCCCATCCTCCACCTGCAACTCCTTTCTTCCCAATATTCACGTACTGCAACCACGGGCAAACAAATCCTCACAAAACAGAAGGAGAACCTCGCTGTATTTACCATTTTTGATCCGCGAGGACTTATTTTTAATTGTACCAACGGGCAATGATTCCAGCTTAGCAACTCCAAATCGCTTCTCATAAAGGCCAAAGAAATAAAAACCGAGGGGAGGGGGGAAAAAAGGGGATTTAATTGGAAAGTAATTTTCATACAGCTTGGCATTTAAACCAGCCCGGTTCTGCACAGCCCTAGCACAGCTTTGGCATCCAGCCCTCGCTGTGTTCGGTATCGAACAGGGGGGGTGATCCAACCTCAAAAAACCACTGCTTTTTGGATGGGCAGGGTCGCAGTCAGCGTGGAGCAAAGCCCAGGAACACGACTGCACCCTCAGTTTGGGCTAAAATCTGCCCCGGGATGTCGGCGATGACACAGCTCCGCTGCCTCGAGTTACTAGAGCTATTTCATGGGAAAACATTTCTGTGTGACTCACCTTCATTTGCATTTCACTTAGTCAAACAATAGCAATTACCCGCTTGGCTTCGGGTTTGATATTCAAATTTCCAGGCAGACACCCTTGTGTCAAAACCCTCCCTTCCCTGGATGCCCTTTACCT
>NW_010202150.1:0-448 GCF_000695765.1 Mesitornis unicolor
CTATAGGAAATCTGGGGAAGAGCTGTTCACTCTGGAAGAGCACTGATACCACAAGAGCAGCCTAGAAGACACCACGAGGAGATGCAGTCCATCTTGTTCTGACATTGTCAGATATAACTCGAAAAGGCACCAGGATTGACACAATTAACTCGGAAAAGACAGCACCAGGACAAGCCCCAGTGACAGCGGCTTTCTCCAAGGGTGCAACGTTTTCACAAGTGCTGCTTGGCAACCATCTTTGGGAATACTTAAGGAATTGAACTAACATAATCTAATTATTTTTAAAGCCCACTTCTTGTTTCAGCACTCAAACGCTTCTTCCTAATCACCCAAATATGCAAGTGAGATTCTACCTTCGCCCCCGTAACGTCCACCCGGGGCTGCTGGGGCTCCATAGCTGTAATCGCTTTGGCAAAGTGCTTGAGGAATTTTATCTGTTTTAAATTCC
>NW_010202150.1:479-1366 GCF_000695765.1 Mesitornis unicolor
AGATCACTCTATGGTCCTTACAAACGCAGCCGGATTGTGCTGGTATTAACACTGGAGCAGTTTGCCAGCGGCACAGCCTTTCTGTAGGTGGCCACCACCAGCAGAGGCGAACACTACAAAGCCATTTACCTTAATTTAAGTTATCATCCTTGCAACAAGCCTTAAAATCTTTTCTAGTATCTTTTAAAAGAAACTCCGTTGAATTTCTAAGAACTTAACCCGTTTTCCAGTTGGGAAACAGCGAACAAAAGACACTGTAAGAACGATACTGAGCTGTATTAGCTAAATTTAACACGTGGCACAAGCTCTAACAGCAGCTCAGCTCCTCAGGCCCTTGGTTCTGACGAAACACATCGAGTAAGGGCTAAAAAACCCCTCAATAAATACAGAAAATAGAAATACTCCTAAAAAAGACACACATTCAGTTACCTGGAGTTGCTGCAGGCCCTTTTCTGAGCTCAAGCAGTTTGAAAATAAAACCACGTTAGGGTTGTACTTCAGACGTAGCACTTCAGGGCTTCATCCAGCAAAAGGAAAGCCTTCAGTGGCTCGTGCTGGTGTTTTATGGAAATTCAACATGAACTTGCCAGACAGCTTACAGAAAACATACACCTACATCCCTGCGAGGAGCCGAAAATACTACAGGAAGTTACAGCTTCGCAGCCGTTACACACAGCAACTCCTCCTGCCGACAGTCGTTACAGAGGCTGGGATTCACCCTCCCAGTGCGACTGAACTCATGGGTCACTGGGACAACCACCACCAGTCACCCAAACTACCCAAAGGTTCAGGAGAAATCAGGGTGATGGGATGGTTTAGATAAATTGGTGGGTACCTCGTGGAGTAACACACACAGAGAACCACAGAATGTGAGGAGCTGGAAGGGA
>NW_010202151.1:0-2181 GCF_000695765.1 Mesitornis unicolor
GATTCTGTGATTCTGTGATTCTGTGATACAGGGCCAGAACCCTATCCCAACATTCTCAGCAGGGAAGGGGTAGTCTCTACCTTGCAAGGTGCTTGATTCAGCCGGGCCCAAGTCATGGGTAAAGCTTGGGCACAACCATCACACATACAAACATCTACAGCCTGGAAACTTACACTTTTCTGTTCTGCAGCAGTAAAGGATGAATGGACTTGACCAGGAGAAAATTATATTTGGGGTAGAAATCATGACCTTTGGAGAAAAAGACCACAGCACCTGAATAATTTCTACTAGAGGAAATGCCCAGTACAGTGAATTTCGCTTAACATCCAAGAGGGAATGTCTAACGCCTTAAGGTAGGAGGTTCATCAAAGAGCTAAGGAATGACATTTTCACTAAGCACCATGCTTTCATCAGCAAAAACTGCTGCTTGCAATAAGGAACTGAGAAAACTGGTACTTCGACCTTCCCAAGCAGCAACTGCTGAATCCCAGCATTGCTCCTAGGCAGCTGAACAGGGCAAGTTATTTGCATTCATGTCTGCTCCCTTCTAGATCTCGCTCACATAGACTAAGCTTCTTGGGCAGCAATGCCCTCTCCAGTGAGAGAGACTCTGAAGTGCTAATCTGGCACTGGACAAAGAAGATTTGTGTAGCTTTACTGATTTCTACTGCAGAAAAACAAACAGAAAAAGAGCAACAGCTGCAGCCTACAGCTTTCATAAGGAAGAAATGACAGACAGTAGCAATGTTTTCAAAGCTTTCTCTCTATAAAGGTCCAGTTATTCCCTGGGTGGAACAGACTAGCCCTGGGAAGAATTTATCCAAAAATTACAGAGTCAACATGGCTTCTGCTTGCTCATCCTCTAGTGCAGAGAGAACTGTTCCTTTTAGTCTGACAGCCATAGATATGGTGAAACCCAAGGGCTCTACTGTGCAGTCAGTGCAAACTAGTCAGGAAAGAAGCAACTGGATCCGTTTTTTCTCTCTGTAAGTGAAGAGGGTGAAAGCTGATGTTCTTGCTCTACTAACCTCTCTGTCCAGGAGTGAAACACGGCCTAACACTAAGCAGGGGAGATGCTTGGAAAGACAGGAACAGTAGCTGTATCTCAGCACATCTGGGGGCCCCAGAATGTATTTTTCTGGAGTGCCACATGGAAACACACTTTGAAAGCCCCAAGTTTCATGTCAAATGCAAGACTGACAAAATCTCCACGGCGTTTCTCCATGCAAATTGGGGCAGCCTAAAATGACAGGATCAATCTCAGATGTGGTCTTCACATCCAAAGAAAAAAAAAAAAGAATACTGACAGACAAAGCAGCAATGGTAACACAACTTCAGAAGCCACTCAGGTAAATCAGACAGATGCTGCAGAACTGTCATGCATGTATCCAGACAGTTCTCGCTATTGAGCAGTAAGCACACTTAAGCAGCATTTCCCTTAGTGGTTCATGTCATGGCCCAAGAGACCACTGTGCTGAATTACTGGCATTTTTGGGAACTTCCAAGAACTGGCAAAAAGGAGCCAATTAGGACACACTCCCATTTAAGAGGAAGAGTTACCTGGTTCTTACTCCAGTTTGCCACATCTGGCTATGCCACTAGGAACCTCAGCAGAGAGCAAAAGTGCAGAATACCTACTGAATCGCACGGCAACTCACATCCACCAGGATACTTCAGGTTTAGCTCACTAAATCACCAAAAATTTGAGAGCTTGCATCTTCCTCTGTAAATTTGACCTCTCCTTCTCATTCCTGCCATGGTAAAACTTCATAAGGTAGACTCACAGCCCGAGTCCGTGAAAAGCTCATATAGTCAGTATGACTGTTATACTCTACAGAGAGAACATTTCTCATGCTAGAGTTTAAAACCCAACCCTCCTTATCCCTGAACTTGTACATGGGAAGGGAAGAAAGAGGTAAGAACATAAATGAGACTGTATAGATTATTTTCCTCTAAATTAATAAGATTTATGCATTTTTAAGAAATCTTCATTTTAAAAAAATTAAGCATGAGCAGCTCTACAATGTAAACAGGTGCAAATTCCATTGCTTAGTAAAGCTAGGAAAGAGTTCATGTCTAATCAGAAGAAGTGGAAGTCCACAGCCACATGTTTTAAGGACAGCCTTGTGTTTTAAAGGCAGCCTTGATATTAGTGTCACAGAATCACAGAATCACAGAATG
>NW_010202152.1:0-21952 GCF_000695765.1 Mesitornis unicolor
GATTCTGAAAGGCTCAGCACAAGCACCTGGGAGGAGAGTCCCAAGTGCTAAACCACTTTTGCCCTCTTTTACATCCTTAAGGAATATTTTCTCTTCATTTTAGTTTATTCACCTAATTCAAACCAATGGCTTGCTCATTCAAATCCTGAATAACCAACTGGGAGTTTTAAAAATAAAAAAAAATTGAAATAATGAAGCAGGAAAGCTTGTTTCCCTCTTCTAATGTGTGAATAATAAAAGAGGTAAGAGAATAAGATCTGCCAGCTCTCAAACCTTGAAGGACATGGTATCCAG
Organism: Mesitornis unicolor; assembly: GCF_000695765.1. Lineage (NCBI taxonomy): Eukaryota > Metazoa > Chordata > Aves > Mesitornithiformes > Mesitornithidae > Mesitornis > Mesitornis unicolor. The sequence goes on from NW_010202152.1 coordinate 295, forward strand.
AAGCAGCTCAGTTCATTACCTGCAGGTAATGCTTTCTTTGTTTAATTAATCAGTTTTCAAAGGTAAAACATTTGTGAGATGTTTGTCATTTTTAAGATAACTGGATTTAAATACAAATCTCAGAACTGAGGGGTTTTTTTTTTTTACATTCGCTTCCAATCCTCGTCAACACGGAGCTCATTTGCCAATTCTAGAAAATGTAAATATTACAGAATTTCAATGAGGATTTGTTAAGTTCTGTACCTGCTGAAGGATACATTCCTGCCCCACTTCTCCTACCCATTAAGCATTCCCTCCCCTGCCTAAAGAAAGAAATTAAGGAATTAATGTAAGAGCCATCCTTGTTTGCAAATAAACACCCTTCAAATAGTCACCAGCCAATGAAAACCAACCTGCCTTTAGGAAAATAATGAAAGTACAATCCCAAAACAAGATTAAAATCAATGATTTAAATCAAAGCCTCCCTCTCGCCGATGTAAATCAAAGTGATTTAAATCACCAGTTTTGATCAATTCACTCATTTGCATAACCTTGATCGTTTATCCCTTAAAATGTCACCAGGGGCCAAAGTCAGCTGGCGATTTCTCTATATCTCGATTCACCCAGCGTAAATAAAGCTTTTGTGCTCTTATTTGAAATAGTGACAGGATTCGCTATCAACTAACGCGTTCCCATTGCTGATGCCTCATCACACTCAGGATGCTGAAGCGGTTTAAAAGAGAAACAAAGGCATATTCTGCAGTAATCCCAAATCAAACCAGAAATGTATGCAAGCGCAGCTGACGGTGGCTCTGGACATGTCCTCACTGTCACCAAACACGCAGAGACGCTGATGGGACAAACCTGTGCTTGCAGGATCCCCCCAGCCCATCAATTCGCTTTAATCTACTTGGTAGCCAGGGGCTACTGATCTACAGTGGCACATTCCCACAGCGGGCTGTTTTCCTGCATTGATCACTGGACCAAGGCAGGGATTAACATAGGGTGGGAGGTCCTTCATTACAGAAAAACTGCCTTTTTGAAAGGCACTAAAAATGTCAGGCTGCAGAGGTGGGCCCAGGCCAACCTCATGGAGTTCAACAAGGCCAAGGGCAAGGTCCTGAACCTGGGTAGGGGCAATCCCAGCACAAACTCAGGCTGAGGGAGAACGGATGACAGCACAGAATCACAGAATATCAGGAGTTGGAAGGGACCTGGAAAGCTCCCCCAGTGCAACCCCCCCACAGCAGGATCACCAGAGCAGTCACACAGGAACACGGCCAGGGCTTTGGGTGTCTCCACACAAGGACACTCCACAACCTCTCTGGGCAGCCTGGGCCATGCTCCATAACCCTCACACTCACAAACTTTGGCCTCAGCTTCAGCTTGAACCTCCTGTGCTCCAGCTTGGGACCACTGCCCCTTGTCCTGCCATTGGACATCCCAGAGCAGAGCCTGGCTCCCTCCTCCTGACACTGCCCTTTCCAAATGGATCCCCAGGAATGAGGTCAGTCCTGAGGAGAAGAACTTGGGGTGTTGGTTGATGAAAAACTCAACATGAGCCAGCAACGTGCACTTGCAGCCCAGAAGGCCAACCACATCCTGGGCTGCATCAAAAGAAGTGTGACCAGCAGGGCCAGGGAGGTGATTCTGCCCCTCTACTCTGCTCTTGTGAGACCCCACCTGGAGTACTTCATCCAGTTGTAGGGCCCCCAACATAAGGTGGTCATGGAGCTGTTGGAGTGGGTCCAGAGGACGCCATGAAGATGATCAGAGGAGACAGCTGAGAGAGTTGGGGCTGTTCAGCCCGGAGAAGAGAAGAGAAGGCTGTGGGGAGATCTTAGAGCACCTTCCAGGACCTGAAGGGTTCCTACAGGAAAGCTGGGGAGGGACTTTTGTCAAGGGATGGAGTGATCCGATGAGGAGGGGATGGCTTTAAGCTGGAAGAGGGGAGATTTAGACTGGATATTAGGAAGAAATCCTTCCCTGTGAGGTGGTGAGGCCCTGGCCCAGGTTGCCCAGAGAAGCTGTGGGTGCCCCCTCCCTGGCAGTGGCCAAGGCCAGGTTGGCCGGGGCTTGGAGCAGCCTGGGCTGGTGGAGGTGTCCCTGCCCATGGGGGTTGGACTGGGGGGCTGTGAGGTCCCTTCCCACCCAAATCAGTCTGTGATGCTATGTTAGTTAGAACCTACCAATTTCCATGCATGCAAAAGCTGGGTTTTCCTTCCAGTTCTCCCTGCTCTGCTTTGGTTTTCCCTATTCCTGATGTGCTCAGATCTTCCCCAGTTAACGTAATTTTTGCCTCATTTCCTCCTCTACCCTCAGACTTTTCCCCTGAGCTTTCAGGTGATTCTGACACTGCTCATATCCTTTTGTGAGCCACTACTCAAAAAACCAACTCTTCTCTATGGTTCTGCCCTCTTTCTCCAGCAGTTGAAGGTACCAGGAGGAAAGGAAATGCTGGAGGAACTGGAAGGAGGTGAAGGCACTGAGAAAAATTTGGATGATAGAAATGCAAGTTAAACCATTAACAAGCAAACCAGGACAGCACAGGAATCTACTATTAGGAATTCAGAAGATGCTTTGCACGCCCAACATTTCACACTAACTGAAACCCTCAAAATTTCCATGCTTGTGTCTTTTTTACTGGCATACGCCAAAGGAAAAACTATGTCATGTACGAAGAAGGGATTTTGAAAGGCAAACATTTTAAGGCAGCAGCATAAAGCTAATAACAGCATCACGGTCGTTTTGATCCAATTACAATACATTTTAAAGTCTTACGGGTACTTTAAAGATTAAATAGTGCTATAATTTCTCCTATGAAGTTACCGTGCTGAAAAGTTCTCGGGCAGAGAACGCACGGCCCCGACCGCGTGCGCTTTTCCACTTGGGAAATTCAAAGTGGATTTAGCAGGATTACCAGCAAACTTCAGCGTTTGCAGGAGCAAAGCTTAAACGGTATCTCCAACACACATGTGGGGAAAAAAATATTAAATAAAATGAATCGGTTCCTAAGAAAATCAGGAAGGTATCGATCCCGAGTAGTTTTATGATTCTGGCTTCGAACTGAGAGGGAGGGAATGAAAATCAAATCGTCGACGTTTTTATCGCAATCCATGCATTCATAATCTGTGTTTTTATCACAAAGTAGGAAACAAAATAAAACATGCAATAGGAAAAGACGCGATTTTTACATTACAAAACTCAGATCATACTAAGGAAATGTATTTCTTCCCAAATTTTATAATGACTCAATTATTATGCTGAGTCCTAGAATACCCTAGAGCTGGGCAAACCAATGAAACCCCTACACAATCCCTGTAGCAAAACACCATTTTTCTCATTTATAAAAAGTAGACAGAGTTTGGTTCATCTCAGGTGAGCAAACCGACCAGACCTAAGGAATAAGCAAAGTGAATATCCCAAAAGGAGAGGAAAACAAAGAGCTGTTATGGCTGCACACAGACATCTCCTGCCTCAAGATCTCAGAAATCCATTCTCCACTGATGCAGAAAACCAGTGCTGCCATAAACTGATGCCCACATTTGTTTCCCAACTCTTTATTTTTTCCTGAACTCCTCACAAGTTATTTTTATCTACGGCACAGAAGTCGCATCTGTTGCGAATGCTCATTTTGCAAACCGAGCTCCTGCTCCAGCGCTTGCAGGGCGACTTTCCCATCTTGCCTTCAGCAGAGTTCAAACCATTTATTCTTCTTTTTCTAGACATTAATTCCAATTTTAGCATTTACAGACCTGCCATCCGCTCAAGAGCCGCTGCTTCGTCAGTGAAAGGACATCCTGCTGCCATCTTTATCGTCTCACGCGAGCTTCAAAGAAGGATTTAGTAGATGATCTATGTTTAACTTGCATTTCAAGTCTTTAAAAGTTAAAGGAGTACTATGAACGATGCCAGGGCAAGCATTATCTAAAAAGATAAACAAGCTCAAAATAGCCAGCAGAGAGCCCTGTTACACAGCGAGCATCCTGCGTGAATGCACATCCTCAGCAGCAGCAACTGAGGCAGTTCCTTCCCAACAACCTTCCAGAGACGCAGCCCAAAAACTGAGGAACAGGCACAACAGAAAAGTCAACCCAAATGCAATCATTTAAACAGCTGCAGGACTTCACACGGGCATTACAGAGTCCCAGACTGGTTTGGGTTGGAAGGGACCTCACAGCACCCCCAGTGCAACCCCCATGGGCAGGGACACCTCCACCAGCCCAGGCTGCTCCAAGCCCCGGCCAACCTGGCCTTGGGCACTGCCAGGGAGGGGGCACCCACAGCTTCTCTGGGCAACCTGGGACAGGGCCTCAACACCTCACAGCCAGGAATTTCTCCCTAATATCCAGGCTAAATCTCCCCTCTTACAGTTTAAAGCCATCCCCCCATGTCCCATCACTCCATCCCTTGTAAAAAGCCCCTCCCCAGCTTTCCTGTAGGAACCCTTCAGGTCCTGGAAGGTGCTCTAAGGTCTCCCTGCAGCCTTCTCTGCTCTTCTCCAGGCTCAACAACCCAAACCCTCTCAGCTGTCCCCAGAGCAGAGCTGCTCCAGCCCCTCAGCAACTCCGTGTCCTCCTCTGGACTCCAACAGCTCCATGGCCTCTGCTGGTGGGGACCCCAAAACTGGACACAGCCCTGCAGGGGGGGTCTCACCAGAGCAGAGCAGAGGGGCACAATCCCCTCCCTGGCCCTGCTGCCCACACTGCTTGTGATGCAGCCCAGGACAGGGTTGGTTTCTTGGCTGCCAGTGCCCATTGCTGGCTCATGTTGAGTTTTCCAGCACCCAACACCCCAAGTCCTTCTCCTCAGCGCTGCTCTCATCCATTCTCCCCCAGCCTGGGTTTGTGCTGGGGATTGCCCCTACCCAGGTGCAGGACCTTTCCCTTGGCCTTGAACTCCATGAGGTTGCCATGGGCCCACCTCTGCAGCCTGGTCAGGTCCTCTGGATGGATCCCTTCCTTGCAGGGTGTGATGTTAAGAAAAGAGCTCTCTCTTAAGCACTTAAGTTACTTGTGGTCGCTTCTTTCCTGGGCCTATACGTGCAGGTCATGAAGAGACAGGGTTTTTTCCTCCTCCTGGGCTGGACTCAAGCTGGGCACTGCTTTGGGCTGAGCCTCTAACAGGGGACATGGCAGCTCCAGGACAGCATCACTTGTCCCTGGCCCCACATACCACTGAAAGGATGATCCCAGCTGAGCAGCCAAATCTGGGATATGAGGTCCTGGAGCAAAATACACACCATAGTGCTGGGCTGCGCATACACGCGATCCCCAGCCAGCAGCGGAGAGATGGTCAGGAGCAGACCACGCCAATCCTGCGCTCAGCCCTACTTGACAGGGTTGGATCTGCCATTACGTGCGTCCTTCATTTCAGAAGCACAGCTGAGTCATGCAGATTAAAAATAAAAGGTTTAAAATTACTTTCCCATTTTAAATAATTTCAATTAGCAAAACGAGGGAGTAAGATGCATATTTTGCACAATTTTTCCAAGGGAAAAGGAATATCAGGACTAGTGGAAGTCACTCGGTAAGCACTGCGAACCAGCGTCGGATGAAGTGCCAACCCATCTTTCAAGCAGCGTCCTTGTCTGCAAGTACAAAAGAACAAACATTGTCTTTTTTACTCTGCTTATTTAGCTCAGTTCGATGACTGCTGCTTTCAAAGTTGAGAAATCAGCTGGGAATTCAGAAAGCAAGAAAAACAGTTTCTCACTTTTAAACGAGGAATAAAAATAAGGTGAGTTGATGAGCTCCGCCAGCTCTGTGTTTTTGAAGGGCAAGGTAACCAGAAGAGAAGTGAAATTTACCTTATTCAGACAAGACTCGCTGCATTTAATCAACGTCTTTTAAAAGAAAAACTGTATTGTGACATAAGCGTAACACAGCCTTAACGTCAAGTAAAACCGCGCTTCCAGTTGAATTCCCGTTGCCAGCCAAATGCAGCTTGACACGATTTACAAATAAGAATCAGCCGGGAAATACGCAGAGAATTAAATTAACCATTTTCTAATTCAGCACGTAATGAACGAATAGGAAGTCTAAGCAATTGCTTAGGTTACTTCTTGACACCTGCTTGAAAACTCGGAGGCTCTCGGCAGAGCCGAAGGAACACATGCGCAAAACCAACGTAAAGATCAATGATCCAAACCAAAGTTTCCTGCCTGCCATTTAAACCGCTTTGATTTCAATCGATCTACACGCTGCGGCGTTGACTTTGATGACCACCACCCTCTGAAGCCGTGCTGAGGTTAATACAGCATCTGTGCGAGGCATTTATCCGAGCTACGAGAACCTGCAAATTGAAACCCAACCACCTTTTTCTTCCACATCCTAAAAATGCAGACTTGAAGGGGCTGGGGCTGTTCGTTTTGTATCACACAGCATATAGAGAAAAATGCTCAAACAGGGGTAATAAGCTGTTTATAAACTGTGCAAAGTTGGTCCCTGCCGTGCTAGGAAGCAGCAAAAGCCATGTCAAATTTTTTAGGGATTTAGTCCCTATCCAGAAGGTTTTAGTCCAAATGAGGAATAAGAGAACTGATGATATCTCACACATCAGATCTATCCAAGATAAGCTGTCAATGCTACCACAAGCCAAGGGACACCCAAAACCATCCAGCATCCACACTGGCAATCAGAAATTGAATAAACAACTTGCGCTGTTTGGTTTCAGAGCATTTGATTTTAAAACAAAGCAACCTTTCCATCCACACCCGACTCAATATGAAGCAGCAAACCCTACAAGCTGGGCCCCTCACTAGAAGAAGGATGTTGAGATTGTGGAGCGTGTTCAGAGAAGAGCCACAAGGATGGGGAGGGCTCTGGAGAACAAGCCTGATGAGGAGCGGCTGAGGGAACTGGGCTTGTTTAGCCTGGAGAAGAGAAGGCTGAGGGGAGACCTCAGCACCACCTACAACTGCCTCAAGGGAGCTTGGAGAGAGGTGGGTGCTGGGCTCTTCTCCCAGGGGATGGGGGATAGAACAAGGGGAAACGGCACCAAGCTGTGCCAAGGGAGGTTCAGGTTAGAGATAAGGAGGAAGTTCTTTACTGAGAGGGTCGTCAGAAGCTGGCACAGGCTGCCCAGGGAGGTGGTGGAGTCCCCATCCCTGGATTGATTTAAAGAGCGGGTAGACGAGGTACTTAAGGATATGGTTTAGGGGGTAGACAGGAGCGGTTGGACGTGATGATCTCGGAGGGCTTTTCCAACCGAGTGATTCTGTGATTCTGTGAAGCTTACACAGTTAAACATTGTAGCGTTGTGCTGCAAGAGCCACGTTCACTGGGATGCAATGCAGCCAAGGTTTGACCAAAGCCAAGACTGGTACTGGGGTGGACTGGGAATGCTGCAGCAGAGCACGGTGTTTGCTACGCGAAGCCACGCACATGTGTGGTATTTTCAGGGATGCTCCCGGACAGCCTCATCCACGCGAACTGGAAGGATTAAACCAGACCTCAGAGGAATTTAAATAAATCCGCCCAACCCCAGTGTCACTGCGAGCGCCTGGCGCCGTTTCATCTTAAATTGGTTCCCTATCAGCTTAACTTTGGCTCCTCCGCGTGTAGGAGCTCACCTAAGCGCAGCACCCACGAACTGACCTCTAACCACCACCACCCCGCCTGTAACTACACGAGATTTACGCCTGGCTGTCGTTTCACCCACTGTTAAGTTACATATATGAACAAACACAAGTTGTCTGCACGCACAAACGCGCTGGTGTGTGTACCAGGATGAAAACAAACCACCGCTTGTGCTCCAAACCTAAAAGCTTCTCCCGGCCATTCAATAAACCTTACAACCAGAGCCAGACACGCTTTATGTTTTTATAAAGTCTGCAAGTAAACCTTAAAATAAATAATAAAAAGGTTATAATTCATCATTCTGACATCAAATCAGCAGACTGGGATTTCAGTATATCAGAGTGATGGATATAGACTCGTTTTAAGTATGGTTTAGTCTGCATTATACCAGAGCATTTATTGTTGCCTTTAAGACTGTTTCCTTTCCAAGACGTTTCAAATAAGAGCAATATTCTTATTCTCCCTTCGCTGCCTGGATCTGAGAGTCCACCATTCAGCAAGAAGAAAAGAAAACGTCCCCAAATCACAACTAAGGAAACAAGAGGGCAGCGTGTGCTAGAAAACACAATTTCTCTTTTTTCCTTATCTTCTCTTGCTGGCCAGGTGATCCAATAACCACCCTTTGATGGACCAGGAGTTAAGTCGCTCGCAGGAGCAAAATCCTTCCTAATAAACACACAACCACCATCCAACCTCCTCACTCACCGCTTATCACCGCTGTCCTTTCACCGCGCTGCAGTTTCAGGCTGTTGGACCCTGGGCCTCGCTGCCTACGACTACAAAGGAGCACGTCCAGTCCTCCCAGTACACTCACGTGCACAAGTGGCCAGTTCCCATGTCCTCAATGTCTACCTGATCTCCTTGGCCCGCACCTGCCCTCTTGTCACCTCTCTCTGCTTTGATGGCGCGAGATAAAAAAAGCTGCTGGTGTAACTGTGGATGGGGTCGCAATCACGACAAGACAAACTTCTCTACGCAGCTGCAGATAAGCAGGCACTTCTTTATTGCAGCGCTGGGGAGACACCGAGGATGGCTCCTCGAATTGTGCTCCCAAGTCCATACATTTTCGTAGCCCACTCATACATCTTTAACAAAGAGAAGTTATACACATGCCTTTTGATTTGCCCTTTGCCTTGATTGGTTCCTCACTACCATAAGATTTCATACAAGACCTTGAATTACTTCAGAAGCTTACCCCTATGTGATTTTGACATGGAGAGAAAAGAAAAGTTATGGCCTATTCTTATGGTTGTCTGATCACAGCTACTATCCTTCATGCTACTGTTTAATTCTTATCACAGCGATTCTTCTCATGAGCATGGTATGTACCTTCTCTAAGTACTTGCACACATATATCACGCAGTCTTTTTTTAACTCTGTAGTTTAAACAAATACCTACTCTAACTACTTAATCATCAACCTACTTTAACTACCTTGATCGGTCAAAGTGTTCTTTTAACTCTCCAGCTTAAACAAATACCTACTTTCATCAACTGGAATTTTCTCTTGACTGCAACATAACCATAAATGAAAACTCTGATTTTGTATCAAATGCTATGCAGTAAATAGGCACATATTTTCAGTTATAAGGGTCACAGAGATGCTGAGGGGCTGGAGCAGCTCTGCTCTGGAGACAGCTGAGAGAGTTGGGGCTGTTCAGCCTGGAGCAGAGCAGAGAAGAGAAGGCTGCAGGGAGACCTTAGAGCACCTTCCAGGACCTGGCAGATGTCTTTAAGAAAGCTGGGGAGGGACTTTTTACAAGGGCAGGTAGTGACAGAACGAAGGTGATGTCTTTAAACTGGAAAAAGGGAGATTTAGACTGGATATTAGGAAGAAATCCTTCCCTGTGAGGTGGTGAGGCCCTGGCCCAGGTTGCCCAGAGAAGCTGTGGGTGCCCCCTCCCTGGCAGTGCCCAAGGCCAGGTTGGCCGGGGCTTGGAGCAGCCTGGGCTGGTGGAGGTGTCCCTGCCCATGGGGGTTGCACTGGGGGGGCTGTGAGGTCCCTTCCCACCCAAACCAGTCCATGATTCTATGAGATATAGAGATATATATTTCCATCACCAGAGCACACTGAAAACTATTAATTCTCATGACAACCCTAGATAGTTTCAAAACACATCGACTTTACAGACAACACAAAGAGGTCTGTTAACCACCTAGGATGTGCTGTGCAACCTGCGTGCTACACCCAACCGCTTCCCTTTGCCTAAGGCCAAGAAAATCACATTTCTCAACCTGAACACAGGCCGACTTTTTTTAAAACAACTCCATGGGTGCCCCTGTATCCCACTAAGATACATGGAAGCGGTAGTCATAAAAGCACTAACCTTTTCGGTAAAGCATTTTCTTAATTAAAAATATCGATAAAGAATCCCGCGTCCCTTCAGCTTGTACTTCTCGGACAACACCAGCAGCACCAACAGCACTGGAAAACACGCCCATAAGTAGAGCCCAGAATATTCAATTTTGCTGCGATTATTTCAAGACCGTCCTTCTAATACCTTATAGACAACCAGGAGTCAGCAAGTCACTAACACCGATACGGAAATCTGCTGTTCGGGACAGATTTAAACAAGGCCTCCTTGGTTTTTGATCTGCGTTGTAAATGCTGCTTCGTAAGCACAACTGGTAATCAATTTGGGAAAGAGGGGAAAACGGAGAAAAGCAAATTATCATTTCTAGCCATTTCCCTTGCTCATAGCTGTATGTACATGGCTGTACCACTCCTGTGAGAATATCATTGTATAGCCTTCATTATATTTATAAACAGAACTTATCATCTGCACAGGCGATGAAATCCCCGTCATTTACGCCGACTTCTCGTGCACTTGGGATGGGAGCTCATACCCAGAGCTCCCCGGTAGGAGTTTGTAAATACAGACGTGTATGAGCAGTAATAGATAAGCAATCGCGCAATATGAGGCCGTAATTCCACCGAGCGAGAAAGCATGAAAGCAACCCCAGGTAATGTAAGTGTTTCTCCATCCTCACACAAATAATCGCAGCCCGTGTCCTGACACTAATACAAGAACACAGCCTTATGGAGCTTGAAATCTGCCCCTGGAGAAACCACTTTGCAAGAGCAGAATGCAAGCAGAAAAGAGCACTTGTAGCTTTGCTTGCTATTTAAACCAAACCGATTCATCTTTCAGATGCAGCAGCTTTGCAGATTTTTTGCCTTTCTTTCCCCATTTTACCAGTCTTTTCTAGACTTTTAAAGTTATACCCAGGACTGCGTACACAAATCCCATCCAGCGCAAAAGCAACAGCTCACGGAAGAGCTCAGAAAGCACCGAGTGGTGGGAGACACCAGACAGAAGTGGAATAAACACAGAGCAAGGAAGAACTGGCACGGCCAAATCTCACAGAGATGCCCAAATACAACCATGAAAGTCCGGGGTTTTCAGCTGTTGTCTCAAACTGCACCACCAGGGTTCAGGCCTGCAAGCTTTTCACTGCAAAAGTGAGATCTTTGGTCCTGGTAAAACTTGAGGTTTTTAGATAATGAGCAGATTCTCAAAGCTGACACATTAGAAAACACCCTAAAAATCTGACTAAAGATGCCAATGTTGCTTTCGGACGCAGCAAGGTGGGAATGGAGGACGAGATGACCCTTTCTGGAGTCTAAGCCCTAATTGTGAGGCCGTGATCCGTCACATAAGGTTAAATATCTGTACAAATGTTTTCAGGTCTAGGCCTTCAGAAGTGAAACGCAGTCCAAGGCAGTGCCTCAGCACAGCAGTGGGAAACCAACGTTACGTGGAACATGAAACAAACGCGTGACAAAACCTCAGTATGAAGCACAGTACAGAAGATTTCAAGTGGGAATCAAATAAGTACAGGACCTCAGGAGAGATCCTCCTTCTCCTGAGAAGTTGCTTAGGAGATAAAGAAAGAAGACAGCGAATCAGACCACCACAAATCTCATTCATCTCTGGGATATAACCCCAGTTTTCCACATTTTGGGTCTAAACTGCACAATGTAAAGGCTGTTTGCCTTCGCTAGTAGAGAAACTCCTGCATAAAGGGTACGGATGCAATGCATATGTTGCATAAAACCCAAGTTTACATAATAAAGAGAATATATACTTGCTTTGATCTCAAGTTGCCCCATAAATTTTTAATAACAGCTGTAAAACAGAAATCTTTGGCTAGAAATCAGCAGCGGCAATGAAATTTAAGCGTGCTCCTCATTTCGCGTTATGAAAACCCATTTCCAATCCGTTCCTATTAGAACTGTTACCAACTTCTCGCAAGGAGAAATGCAAATGTCACTCGCAGCCATTTATTTGCAGATTATTCTCTTCAGCCTGCTGCTTTCCCTTGCTCCCTCCAAAGCAGGGACTAAGGGACCATTCAATCTGTTTTGTTGTTCCTATTATGGCAGAAAACGCCAAGTTCAGATATTGCGGTCCCCTCATTCTGTATTTCACTGGCAAGACATCTCGATCTGTTTTTTCCTCCTCCACAGAGAAACTGTTAAACCAAAAGTACTAAAAGAAAAGATGCTTTTCTACCATGCACCACAAATAGATGAGAGTTTCTAGTTCAAGTGCAAAGGGACAAAGAAACCAACGTCGTCTTCTATGCATACATCAAAATAAAAGCAGGAAACAGATTAACATCTGGAGAAAAAATCTTAACCCTCGTGCTTTCAATGATGCAACTCGCAGGAAACTTTATTTGCAGTGCTGTTTCCAGCTCCTTTCCCCCTTACATTAAAGAATCAGCACTGTTCAAAACAGTATAGTCACACATATCCTAGTAAAAAATACTGGTTTAGGTAAACTAGGAGGCAGGCAGGCAGGCTTCAAAAAGCTGAGACATCTAGAAAAAAAGGGATAATTTCCTTGTTCAAGGTTTACAAAGACCACTGAAGCCAAGAAAAAAGCCTCACGCGGTGGCATTTTATAAGGAGGTGGTTTTTAGAAAGCACAGTGTTAAAAGAGAGAGACCCAACTGCATTTGGGGGCAGAAAAGAGGACAGCTGATTGCGGCGAAATACGATGAGCGTGAGAAAGAGCGAGCTAACGGGACAGAAAACTGGAGACAGCTTCACAAGGCAGAGAAATGACAGCCAAACAGCAACCACACCACACCAAAACGGCACTGACAAGTCCAAAAAACCCTTCACTTTCTAAATGACAGCCGACTCAGTCCTTACGTACCAAGGGTACACAGAGCCGGAGTTAAACAGTAACTGATCGTCCTATAGATGTTTGTGGATGACCCCAAACGGAGATAACCATTCGCTGCCCTCGCTCTGCGATGTTCATGCTACTCTGGGCACGGACAGGTCTTATTTTGGGGTCTAACAGGAGAAAGTGAACCCCAAAATGCTCTGTTATCACCAGGCACGAGTACTTGCATGGTCCTGGTGGTGCAGGAATTGGTGTGAGCCCTCCCCAAATCCCCTTCAGCAGAACTACTGGGTTAGATTAAGCATCACGTTACACATAGGTCCACGTTAACCCAATCGATTTCATCCGACCCAAATGAGAGAGCAAAGAAACAAGCAGCCCTGTGAACAGATCGGTGAGGACGGTAACTTCAGAGGGGAGGGATAATTCTTTACACACAGAATTTAGAAGATGGTATTTGCTCATGCCTTAAGTGGCATAGGACAGGACTGAACAGGGATGCCAGGAAAAAGGGATTTAAATAAACAAAAAAGTGACTTAATTGATAAATAAGGACATTTGCCTGCTAGGAACTGAACTAAAAATGCACCTCGCTCCACGAAGCCTCCAGGCAAGTGGAAAACGCTGCAATGGACCCAGTTTGTCTGGACAAATGGGCCACGAAGGATTTCACATGCCCAGACATCTCCTTAAGTGGAAAAGAGGGGTACAAAAGATACAGGGAATGCTGAAGCACCCAGCGAGGGTATTTGCAGATATTTCCTGGGGAGGTATCAAATATGTGCCCTGTTGTTCGAGGTTTTCCTCAGCATCCAGGACTGCCGGTTACCTAAGGTCTGACCACTACAGCCATTCATTATTAGACCTGATTTTAACCGAATTTAGTCTCTATATTGTGTGCTGCAACTCTTAAGCACATCTTCTTTTATAGCTGCCTATATTCAAAGGTAGAAATGAGCGCAGCTCTGCCGTGACTGCAGATCAGAGCCCAGCTTCAAGCAACACTTTCACGACAAACGCCCTTATTTTTAGAAGTACCGTGTGCGGGTACCGCTGCTGCTGCTCCGGAGAAAAAGAGCAGCAAAGCAGGGACCTCACTGAATTCGCTATTTCAGAGTCTACCATGTAAAAAGCCAATTAAACAACTGGCTTCTCACCCTCCCTTGCGCCAGCCACGGTGTTAAATCCAGCGAGAGTAGTATGTCTTTAAAAACTATTATAAACGGCTTTAAAAGGTCCATCTTTCAAAAGTAAGGAGAGAGAAAGAACGGGGAACAGGATGAAAAGCACAAGGATGTATCTAGACAAAAACTATTAGTTTAATTTCCCCATTTGCACGTACCACAGCACTGCAGAGGTCGGATAGCACCTCTCAAGCTTGTCAGCTCTAACCTCCCTGCGTACGCAGCTTTCCTGTGCAACTTGCTCTAAAAATAAGTGTGCAGGCACACGATGATCCACACGGATTTAGGTTGGTGCTCGGGAAATGACTGGACTACAGACATATCCCTCCTATAAAGAAAAATCGTTTCAGAGCTGCAAGGTAGGGATGCTCATGCTTTTCCGGCTTCAGAAACCTGAGAGATCATTGCTAAATCACTTTTGTTAGGCGACTGACTACTGTCAGAACTGAAAAGTTCATTAAAAATGGGTTTTAAGTGGAGTTTCTAATTGGAAACTATGACTGCAAAAAGCATAGGGATAGGGAACACAAAGACCATCAACAACATCAGGGAAAACAGGCAAGGGAGACTGAAGATGCAGCAGCAAGAACAAATATTACTTGCAATTTCTTTGGTTTCTGGGGTTATGGTCCAGGACTCTCCTCAGCGGGTGTAAGTACACAGAGCAAATTCAAATTAACACAGGAGGTCTGCCCGAGTAACATCTCCCTATAACTACACATCACAAGTCATAACCCCTCCCTTTAATATTTAAGAAAAAAATAGTCACATTTGCAGCCAAAATGTACTGATGGTCCTGTGATGGCCCAGAGCCTGCAGCCTTTTCAGATCATAGCATCACAGGATGTGTTGGGTTAGAAGGGACCTTTACAGCTGATCCAGTCCAACCCCTGCAGTGAGCAGGGACACTGGTACCAGATCAGGTTGCTCACAGCCCCATCAAGCCTGGCCTTGAACATCTCCAGGGATGGGGCCTGCACCACCTCTCTGGGCAACCTGTGCCACTCATCGCCCACCTCATGGGGAAGAGCTTTTTCCTCATATCCAACCTAAATCTGCCCTTTTCCAGTTTAAAACCATTACCCCTCGTCCTATTGCTCCATGCCCCAGTGAACAGCTCTTCCCAGATTTCTTATAGGCACCTTTCAGGTCCTGGAAGGTCGCTATAAGGTCCCCCCAGAGCCTTCTCTTCTCCAGGCTGAACAACCCCAACTCTCTCAGCTGTCTCCAGAGCAGAGCTGCTCCAGCCCTTGGATCATCTTTGTGGCCTCCTCTGGCCCCGCTCCAGCACTTCAATGTCCTTTTTGTGCTGGGGACTCCAGAGCTGGACACAGCCCTGCAGGGGGGGTCTGACCAGAGCAGAGCAGAGGGGCAGAATCCCCTCCCTGGCCCCATGGCCACACTGCTTGTGATGCAGCCCAGGATGTGGGTGGCGTTCTGGGCTGCAGATACACATGCACTTTCCTCATTAGAAGAAAATGAAGGATCTTCCTCTTCCTTTAGGTATTAGCAGGACACAACACGCGCTGTTTAGTAGCACTAGGGACTTTTTCAAGAGTGTGCAAGGAGAATTAAAGGGTTTCAACCCCAACACTGCACAGGTTTTAAGTTGTAAGGCACAGCATAAAGCAGAGTTGGGAAGCAGCACCCAGGGCCCCAAAAGTAAATTTCTACCATGAAGGGTAGGGCGAAAAGCTGCACGTCGTAAATTGTTTCATCAAATAATTGGAGGAAGAGCCACTGTCTCCTTCGGAAGGTTGACAGTGAAAGTCTGTCAAAAACAAAACCAATGGAGAATTAATTATGCTGAGGTATGAAAGGACCTAGAACTCGGTGATCTCCTGTTAATTAAATAAAGAAAATATCCTCAATGCAGTTCCAGTTCAGTTCTTGTGAAAGCCAACAGAGAGAGCACTCCCACTGCCTCTACCGTTAGTCACATCTTGTTTCAAGGTTTCACCCCTTAAAGGCACTGAAAGGTAATGGAAACTGCAGATATTCAGTACTACTCCTATTTCACATCCAAATATCTGAGCTCACATAAAATACACAAGAGAGGCGTCATCAGCTCGTGCTGTTTCAGCAGTTCTGGAGATCACCAGAAAGTAACTGGTGAACTAACTAAAGCTATTAGTGTAGATACAGAGTTTAGAGAGGGGAAGTTTTGGGGGTTTTAGCTGCTCGTCCACAGGGTAAGAAGCAGAATGCAGCTCTGACCTGCAAGAAGTAGAAGCAAGCCTGCGGCAGCGACAATTTCTCTTTATTTCCTCCTTTTCTGCGAAGACGACGACGCTGAAAACTGTGCTCTAAACTGCGCTGCTGGTCCCACACAACAAGTGCATTTCATGAGGGACAGAAGGAAATTAAGGCTCCTCCAGCCTTCCTTTCCCACAGCATTTTGTAAATCAGGGAGAAGAGCGAGCTTCAAAATAAATGAGGATCTGTAGGCATCCTGCTGCAGGATCCACAGCCGGCCATGAAAACTTCTCACTATGCATATGAAGCATTTATCAAGGGACAGGGAGCCATCGAAAGTAGAAGTAAGAGGAGAATGAAAGGTTTTAAACCCACCTTGCTTCATTTTACATTGAATTTAATGAAAAAAAAAAAAGACTGAAGGGAGCTGACACTGTAGCAAGGCAAGGGCCTGAAGAGCGCACCTGCCTCTCACTTTCCACCCTGGGTTATTAGCCAGACTGTTTAGAAAACAATTTTTAAATGCTGGCTTTTATGTATTAGGGTTTTGTTAATCTCGAATGCTACATCGTATGTGCTGGACGGATAAAAGGGTTACGGAAACATGGTTTGCATTTTAAACTGCTTTAGTGAAAACAAATGAATTATCTTTATTAAGTGAATTGAACCTTGCTGTGTCCTCCACTGAAAGATTTCAGTATTACTGAATCTCTTTCCTCACTGCTCTTTTTTTCCACCTTATGTTAGGCGAGGAAAACAAGCGTTTCTGCATTTACAGCTCCCAAATGGTTTCTCAGCTTTGAATTAAATAGTCTGGGATCTGCACTATCTGAATATACAGAAATGAAGAAAAGAGGCTATTTTCTGTCAAAAGCTGCTTTACTTCTTCATCAGATTCCGGTTCCCTGTGCTCAGCCAAGAGTGACTGCCACCACTTCACTGGTTTGACTTTATTTGAGATACTGGCAGTAAAAGGACATTGCCTACGTTCTGGTTAAGTACACTGCAAGAAACTTGGGCGTTACACGGTTTAGGCTTAAGGCATTTATATATTTTAACTTATTTAAAGAGAAAAGATTTTCAACAAAAGCCAAATTTTAAATCCAAGTTATAAATGCGAGTTTCTAAGAGAGGCGGCGATTGCAAAGAGAGGGTAGAGATGCTTCACTGCTGGTTTTATTAGCTAACTTAGCCAACGATCAGCTTTTATTCTTATCAAAGGTACAGATGCATCCATTTGCCATTAAACGGATCTGTTTTCCACAAATTAGACACAGCTCCCGGGCTCCAGATAAGGGGTGAACCTGACCCTCCAGCATCCTGAGGCCTCCAAGTACAGGAATTTTAACACCTTCTCGGAGAAGTATTTAACTCGATGGTCAATTTAAACAAATACAACCTAAATGGGGTGTCCTGGTGGGCACTTTGGAAGCTCTTGTCTGCATTCTTGGTCAGTGCTTAACGCATTGAGGCCCGGCAGCAGTAAATGCTCTCAAACTGCAACCACTGCCACTCTGATCCCTATCCTAGGCATTTTATCAGCAATTTATAAGCAAACGTAACCCACCTAAGCAGTCAAAGACCCAAAACAGAACAGGGTCCCAGTTTTCCACTTCTACAAGCCTCAGAGAGGGGGGTCAAGAGAACACCTAACCACGATACAAGGTTTTCTGGAGGAAGGGGAGGTTGGGAGGAGGGAAAGAAGGACGATCTTCCCATAGCACTGCAATACCACAGGAAAGCGCCACGTTTAATGTAATCAAGCTCTACATTGCAGCCATATGGAAACAATTTCAGTCAATAAACAACTCCTGCGAGAAGACAGCAGAGGAACAGAAAAATCAGATAGCGATTTAGCTAGGAGGCAGAAAAGCCGCTGGCTGAGCTCAGAGGCTTGCGTTATAAGAAATATTTCTGCTCAACAAACCAGCACGCATTTGAGTCTCGGTTACTTGCCTAAGACTTCCTCAGACTGCAAGCAGCAGAAATCGCACACCTCTTTTTTTATAGTGTTTTTGTCAGTCTCTGAGATCCCATCCCTCAGTCCTCTTCCCTTTCTACCCCCTTCCAAATCATTCCTCAAAGCCTATCGCTGTGGCAGGTTTCCCACTCGATAACCAGAAAGGAAGCAGACATCCCAAAATTTAGATACTCACTCAACCTCTCTGCATTTTATCTGCCCGGAATTCGCAGGTTTGAAAACAGGGACTTTGTCAGGCCTTTCAAACACCTACCTCAAAATAACCAACACACAAACACCACACGCTTCTTACTGACATTGAAATGACTAAACCAGTTTGGGACAGGAATAAGGAAATTCAAGGGGACAGCCACCAAGTGAAGGTAGCTGCGTTTTTAACAAAAAGTAAGACAGGTTGCTATGAAAAAACACTAAAATTTACTTGAGTGTGACAGAGGAGCGACACCACCATTTATCAGAACCATGCCCATGAAGGATAATTCACGAGTGCCTTCAGAAGCAGCCACTTGCAGAGGTTAGAAAAGTCTTCACTTCATGGCACTGTGGGAGTTCTGGGCCCCTCACGATAAGAAAGATGTTGAGATTCTGGAGCGTGTTCAGAGAAGAGCCACAAGGATGGGGAGGGCTCTGGAGAACAAGCCTGATGAGGAGTGGCTGAGGGAACTGGGCTTGTTTAGCCTGGAGAAGAGAAGGCTGAGGGGAGACCTCAGCACCACCTACAACTGCCTCAAGGGAGCTTGGAGAGAGGTGGGTGCTGGGCTCTTCTCCCAGGTGATGGGGGATAGAACAAGGGCAAACGGCACCAAGCTGTGCCAAGGGAGGTTCAGGTTAGAGAGAAGGAGGAAGTTCTTTACTGAGAGGGTCGTCAGAAGCTGGCACAGGCTGCCCAGGGAGGTGGTGGAGTCCCCATCCCTGGATGTGTTTAAAGAGCGGGTAGATGAGGTACTTAAGGATATGGTTTAGTGGGTAGACAGGAACGGTTGGACGTGATGATCTCAGAGGTCTTTTCCAACCGAGCGATTCTGTGATTCTGTGATCTGCCACCACAGAATCACAGAATCTCAGGAGTTGGACGGGACCTCGAAAGCTCATCCAGTCCAACCCCTCTGCTAGAGCAGGATCACCTAAACTTGGTCACACAGGAACACATCCAGGTTGGCCTTAACCACGGCAGTTTTATACTTGCAGACATCCAGGAACAGAAGGTCTTGGGATGTTCCTCTCGCTAACCAAAGTGCAAGATCCAACACACAAAAAGAAAAGAATATAATAATACATTTTCAATTCACTTTCTAGTGGAAGGGAGAACCAGGATCTCTGTGAACAGTTCTCAGTTAGACTGGGGCAACATGCTTTCATCACACAAAGTACCCGTTAATCCACCAGTAATAAAAGATGATGTTCAGCAAATCCATTAAGAGTGAAACATTCGAAGTCAGCCTACAAAACATGCACCAAAGTGGTCTCTTTGCAGTCTTGTAGGGTGTTCTTTATCTAGAAAACAAAGGGCAAAACCCCAGGCCAGGTGGATATTTATATTATGCCAATGTTCAAAAAAGAGATGAGCAAATCTGGAGAGCTCAATCCAGGCAAACCAACAGGAAAATAAATATAATTTCCCAGTACAGAATTAGAGAACAAGGACATCAGGAGTGCCATTCAGCACCCTGTAATGGCGAATATCTTGACAAAGCACTAACTCTGCTCTTTGAGATGACAAACTCAGTCGAACAGAAGACAGACTGCGCACAGAGCGTACCTCGGTTCTGGTGGAAACCCACATCGGCTGCTCCGTATCGACTGGTACTTTGCGAGCTGTCAGTTAGCCAGTTCTTCAGCTACTTCCTGGGATTGCATCATGCTAATTTTTTTGTCACTAAATTTAAGGGCTGATGCAGTTCAACGTTTTTATCACTGCAGATAAAAATCTGTGACTGACATCAGGACTACGGGAACAGAACGTTACTATGAGGAAAGGACAGCGAGAGATCTAAGTCTGAATACCTTAACTTAGCTCGGGAAAGCAAAACGCAGCTGAATACAAAGGCGAATTTATTATCTAAGAAACGCAGACTGTAACTACTAAATGGCAGACTTCACTGGAAAGGATCTCAGTGCTGAAGCACTGCTCACAAACAGGATTTCCCTAAGCAACAGGGCCACTGCGAACCTTTTAAATGGCTGTCGCACCTCGGCATTATCGCACCGCGGCATGCAGCACGGATCAGCTGCAGGCTGGAACATTCACCTTTTTTGGTTTCCCCAATGTTAAAAATAAACGGAGCCGATGAAGAATCACCGGATGATCTGAGCGCTCGAGCAAATGCCTCGGAGTGAGACTTAAAAGCTCAACTCTGTTTCCTTATCAATCGAGTAACTCGATTACGGAGTGTAAGTACCTCCATGGCAAGACAGTCCTGGATGCTAACAGGCTCTAATCTCGTCAGGAAAGCTGTAACAAGAACCAGCGGCACAACTTAGAGAAATTCAAATTAGAAATCAGCCACTTTTAACAGTGAGATGGCACAAACCACCAAGAGAAGCGAGGAGTCTGAAATTACCAGTGATGGACACTCAAGGCTGGAAAGCTTTCAAATTGTTTTCAGCCAAACATCAGTTACTGGTCTCGGTTTCAGAGTAAACGATTAAAATTTAAAGCCTTGTGATACAAAGCACATAAAACATATCAGACAAGGCAATTTAATTGTCTGTTCTCGCCTCAGATTTTATGAATCTCCAACAAGTTAACATCATTCTGCTCCTATGGATGAGGAAATTAAAGAGGGAGGAGTAACTTTCAAGTTCAGCAAGTTCCTTTAGCTGAGAAAACTGCGATCAACTACTTACCTCTCCCCTCTGTGCCTTGAAAAATCAGTATTAGCTTAACTCACTAGTTCTTATTCTGTGTAAATACACTTATGTCATTCATATTTATACTACCAACAACAGCAGCGTGCATGACCAACCCAGCCAAGAATCCTCAAATACTTTATGAATGCAAAAGCATCTCAACAGCCCCAAAAGAATTATTTCCATACTACGCACCGGAATGCAGGCGAGTCAAGGAGTTTGCCCTGGGTCATAAAGTAAAACCTATGGCCCAGCCTAGAAATGAGAGCTCAGTGTAACCTCAGCGCAAGGAACTTTCCTTTCCAACATTTGAGCACTACTTACATCTCAGAGCTGCTGCGTACCCAGTTGCTCCAACTCCAAAACCTCGTCAGTTAAATCACAAAGAGATTTTTTTTTTTAGTGAAAGCTGACATTGTAATCAGAGAATCTGATCATGGCGGAGAAACTGTCCAAAATAAAGGTCAGAATAAATATCCAAGTAGAAACAGCGCTTGTATTTTATGAACTAACTAAATGCTTTCTGCTTCCAGTAGGATTACAGCACTGCTGGAAGAACAAAAAGCAGATTCAGTGCTTGCTTCAGAGCTCGTAAGAAACAGGCAGCTCAAAATGCAGGAAATGACTATATGCTACACTTCCCAATTGATAGGGCAAAGGCTTATCAGAAGAACAAAACTGGCTGTTCACAAGGCTCACTGAAAGAGCAGCCCGCAGTATTGTTTCAGCAGCACGAGTTGTTTTACTG
>NW_010202152.1:21976-27400 GCF_000695765.1 Mesitornis unicolor
GGAATATTTTTTTTTAAGAAAGTGAAAAGAAAATAAGGCTTCTTAAATATTAAAGTTAGAAAGTGGGGAGAAAACTGATGCCAGGAACTTAGGGCAAGTGAGATTCAGCCGGGGGTGGAGCCAAACACAATTAATATATTTTGTATGCCTGGCTTGTCAGTTACTTCCTTAGCCCTATAGTGAGGCCTTATCTACGGACATGGCAGGGAACGGGGCTCACATAAATTTAAGGTACCCTAAGCGGGTGTCTTACACGCACGGAGAACAAAAAAGCACCACCTCTATGCATAAAGCAGGCAATAAAATTTGTCTCCTCTGGCTATGAGAAACTCCTCAGTAGATCTGGAAACAAAACTCCATGCGACTGGAAGCAACGCTTGACACACCAGGCTAGGGCTTTGTCAAGCCATAGTACAAAGTCATTTTGGTGTATACGTACATCCAACCTGATGAAGGGCCGCGCTCAGTACTAAGTTTCAGGTAAGTAAATGCACTGAAAGCACCGTGAAATGCTGAAGTAAACGTTGAGAGAGGAATTCTGTAGGAGAAAGAGTTAACTGACCTTCCTTACCTTCTGCTTGGCTGCACAGGGAAGATAAAGCAGAATACACTTTGTCGGAAGCACGGCACTACGGCAGCTCCCAGTTTTAAGAGCAGTTTTTAACTTCAGACTCCGCGTGCAGCTTTGATTAAGAACTGGGAAAGGGAAATCTGCACACAGACAGGTGGAATAACCAGCTTTAGATTATTCTTTAAATTCTTAAGAAAGCGCATCAAAACAGTAATTGTTCAACCTTTTGGTGTCTACATTAACACGGTGCTGAATCAAAACAAGTAACGAACATGCATGTGCATTCCTGAGATAGATTTGAAGTCCAGCACTGAAAAACACCAATTAAATGAAGCAGAAGAAAAGCTATGCAAGAAAAAGAGGCATCTCTTACAGTCTTGGGAGAAAGTTTACCCCAGCGGTGCTTTTGACCTGGCAGGAGGGAGAATCTAATGGATGAAAAGCAATGAAAATAACTGAATAAATAAGGATGACAAGTGTCAAACCACAGAAGTCAATGCAACGTGGGAAATCCTCCTGTCTCTGTAAAAAAAAAACCTCATTGACTTAGGTATTCTTATCAAGCACAGTAAGACCAACCGGTAAATTCCTTGTATGGTTAATAAATATTAATATATCACAGAACTAAAAGTGCAATAGATGGGGAATAAGACACGTTCAATTGCCACTGACTCAGTGTGTGACCTTGAGTGAGTCACTCGGCCCTTGTGCCTCAGTTTCTCTATCTGTAAATCACCGACAACCTCGGGAAAGCACTTAAAGATTTACAAACGAAGGTACAACCTGTTATTTTATCACGGAATAGCAAAGGAGAAGGACAGCGGCTCAGCCATAATGAATCGGACGTGAAACATCAGAGCCGTACTCCACTAGCACACCACACAAGTCACGGCCATAAATCGATCACTCCTGATTAGGTTGGGCTTTACGACGCAGTAATTGCGATAGCAGCAGTTTCATAACTGTGAAATGAGCACTTTGCTCAGCAACGGATTATGCAGGAAGCCTGCATGGACCACGAGCCTTCGTAAACCCGACTGCAACAGCAACGAACAGAAGCATCCCAAACATAACATACTTTTTAAGGTTATTGATCATTAAAGCTTCTCCACATGTTTTTACGGTCACGGGCTAACCCTGCATAAGCTCCCAGCTGAGTGGGAGGAGAGGGGAAGGAAATCAAACAATACCATGTTTAAAGACCAGATTTCAAGTGAATGTCTTTCTTTTTAGCAGGCACAACACAAAAATAAATGCGTTTCTCGCAGTTACAAGACAAAATTTTCAGTTGGCCAGCAACTACAAAGCCAATTCTCTACTTCTTGCTGCGGACCACATGACTGCCTCAATACATAAGAACATTTTATGTGCCAACTTGCAACGAAGACCACGCAGCTAATAGTTTGCAACCTCCTTTCCCCCAGAAGATCTCCTGAGTTGAGTAATAAAATTCCTCACATGATTTCAATGAGAGGGTTCACTTGTCAAGAGGCCGCTTCAAGATAGTATCGGATGTCAGGGAGGTGCTGCTCAGACGAAGCTTTCCAACCCTGGGTTTTCAAGACTGGACTGAAAACAAGAGAACTTTATAAAGTTTGAAACTGGAAGAAAGAAATATAATCTGCAGGCATTCTTTTTAACATGTGGATATTAGCCAATTGATGAGGGGAGGAAGAAAAATGCTCATTAAAGCCCTGACAAACCCTTGAGATCACAGACCAGCTCTGCTGCAGACTCCTTGTAGGAGCCTGGGCAAGTGAATCCCCTCCACATCTTGGTTTGCCACCTGCAAAGTGAAAAACAACGCTTTCTTTTCATATCCTGTTATTCTTGCTTGTATTGTTCCCCAAATTAAAAGCATTTGTCAAAACACTTATCTTTAGCATTAACGCTGGCAATTGCATTCATCGCTAACATACAATCCGTTTGCATGAGCGAGTGCTCAAATACCAACTCTCAGTATACTTTGCTACCCAGCCATCCTAATTTTATACGTGTCAGAAGGGAGTTTTAGTCAATACAGGAATATTAGAATGCTAAACTACCGTTTATTCACAACCCTGTGTAGAAAACCAGCTTCAAGGATATGAGTTAGACCCCCAAAATTCAAATACTCCTCATTATCTCTGAGAAATCCTCCTATAATCGTGACATTGGTCTCACTCCATTGATAACCCGCACGGTAATATTAGCAGCACAGGTATAATTAAAGCCCAGTCCCACGAGGACGCGTGTGCGGAGCCAATGCCCGCTCCATTAAAATCAGTATAAAGTGAAATCGACTCCAGTGACTTTAGAGGTGTCAAAGCTGCATAAACTTACTGGTAGATGAAACGAAGGCATGGCTATTTTTTTTGCAGAAGCATTCATAAGCCGACAGCATCCCTACAAGTGTTTGATTTCAATCCTAAACTTCTCAGCAAATGAAAAAACATTTGCCACAGATCCCAACGCTGTAACGTGTAATTCTGTGGCGTTCCTAAAAGCTCCGCACAGAAATTTCTGTAAAGCACAAGTTGCTTTCTTTAGATCAAAATGCGCTGTCATTTCATGCAAATCGGATTATTTTCTAACATATACAACCAAAAACATCTTTGGAGACCCCTTTATGAAAGGGACTATGCAGTGTTCTTCCTTTCTCATGCTTCAGTTTCATTAATTCTTCCAGTTCCTCTCCCAAGCATCACATCCTAAAGACTCAAATTTCACCGCTGCCCTGCCGACATCCAACAAAAAGAGGAGTCCCAAAAGTTACTGACAGAACAACCCTTGCAATTCAAGCTTCTTAAAAATTCATTTTATTAAAAAGAACATAAAAATAGTTTTAAAAAGTCAAATGTCAGAACCCCACTGTTTTAACACCTCCAGATACCGATGAAAAAACACGTCAAGCACTTCCATGAACTTATCACTATATAGGTCACGGTATAAAGTGTGATTATCACTATATAAAGTAAATAATTTAATTTTCAAAACACTGGAGAACCATGAACTTTTTCATATCCTTTTGAAAAGGAGCAGTAAGACTCACCCAAAAACTGCCTTAGAAGTAAGCTTTCTGCAGCTGACACTGGTTACTAACTCTGAATTATCAGAATCACAGCGCTAGAGAGACGCACGTTTTCTAGAAAGGTCAACAAATCGAAAGGAATTGCTCAAGACCGCTCAGTAAAGTAGTTCTAGAGATAAGCAGGCCTCATCCACACAGGATTTTCTGCAAGATCTCCTTACCACTCTTGAAAAACCCTGCAGTTTCACCTATGGTCGCATTCCTGTATCACAGCTGGCAGCCTGCACGCCACAATGTCGTCTAGACCTGCTCTGAGCAGAGTTGGATGACACAGGAGTAAAAATGCTGATGCCTGTTCTGGTGCTTAGGGAATGATAGGAGGAAGAACAGATATCGCCCAGTAAAACACGAGTTCCTTGTTCCCAGTCTCATGCCCGGGCTCGCCAGGCAATTCTGTCAACCACACAGGAAAAGTTGTGGCTGTCGTGGGGCTAAAGACGACTCCTCACAGCAAGGAAAAGAGCATTTGCAAGCCCCAGTTTTCAGATGCAGCACCAAACCCTGCTCTTTCACAGAGCTCAGTGCTCCCAGAACATGCAGATAACAAATGCATCCCTGTACAGATAACGCCTTCTATCCCCTTCTCGCTTCCCCCTTACTTCCCTCCCCCATCTGCATCTCGGAGATGTTTTTTAGCAATTTGGAAGAGAAATGGCAAAAAGGGAGATGCAAAACACAGAAATAAATTAAGTTTGTTCTCTGCTGTTGACGGATTTGGCCCTAGCATGATGGGAGAAGAAAAAAATTGTTAAGAGTGATAAATCCATATATACCTACTCCGAACTACACCCGACATCCCAAGGGACACGGTATAATGGTAAATAAATATAGATGCCGTTCCTACTAATGAGGCAGGGTACAGCAAGGCCAAAGAAAATGCAATCATCTCGGGGTAAAAAAAAACAACTGCACAGGACTCCTCCTCTCCCATCCATGGAGGAAATCAAATGCCAGCTGCACCATCCCAGGAAGGAAGCAGAGTCTGTACCTGATGAGCCCTGCAGAAATGAGCTAGTCATATCACGGGATGCAAGCAGGCACTTCAGGGGTTTGCCAGTCTGCAGAGCACAATTCCTCTCTCCCATACATTGCACACCGTATCATTCATGTAAATTGTAGGGGATTTTTTTCCCCACCAGTTTCCTTTTTGCCTCCATCCCCGTTAGTTTGAAGCAGGGGCACGTAGCAAGCGTCTATCAGATCTGCTCCGGCAGTGCTCTCAAACGCGTGCCCTGGCCACCGGTTTAACGCTTTCCTCCCTACAAAGTTTCAGTCTCTCCAGCTTTAGTTCATATACATTTTGTACTTAAAAGCCACTTAGCTGTACTCCCCGTGTTACTTGAGCAGGAGAACAAATTGAGATATACCCGACTCCACAAACAGCAACACGCTTACAATCTTCATTTCCTCTTCCTTCTTCCCTCCCCACCCCCAAAATAAGCTTTTTTTTTTTTTTCCAGTCCCTAACACGAAGCGACTGGGAAAAAAACAGCACGTATCAAGGCTTCTTCTATCGCAAAGGGAAAAAAATGCTTTCCGAATAAGTGCTCTGCAAACATACCAAAGATACTCTTACAACAACTAAGAAAAAAAACCCCATCAGGCAAAACTGAGGGTGAGGAACTCGGCTCCGGCTGTCTCCATGTGTGTTTTGCACCTAAAAACGCTCGGGTTCTGTTTTGTTTTAACCCCGAAGCAAAGCAGAGCAGTTCAGCGGCATTCCCTGCCCCTTCCTCCAACCCCTCCTGGGGTCAAACCCGCTGTTCTTCCGAAAAAAATGATC
>NW_010202153.1:0-12665 GCF_000695765.1 Mesitornis unicolor
AGTAGCCTCCCTACACCCTCTGACAATAGTATTATCATGCAAGTAGTTGATCCATTAGTAATACTTTTGTATCCTAGAAAATGCACATGTTTAAATGCCTTTGAAAACACCAAGTGGAAGAGTAAAACAAACGAAACAAGGAGAACAATATTCTATAACATGTGGTGTACTTATATCCCAGCAAATGGCACATTACTCCTGGAAACCTCCCATGCTGTAGCATGCCAGTGCTGAAAAGCCAGCTCCAAGCTCATTCATCAGCAGGTGGAACATCACCAAGCTCTTCAGTGAGGGATGAGCACATGCTAAAATACCCCAAAATGGGCTCTGGTTGGGAAGCTGCTTGCCACACATGTAGCCATGAAGTTGAACGGATGGGACTTTGAACGACCTGTTCTGGTGGGAGGTGTCCCTGCCCACGGCAGGAGTTGGACTGAATGAGTTTCAAAGTCCCTTCCAACCCAAACCATTCTGTGTTTCTATGAGTATTGATCGTCACTCAAGGAGAAAGCTGCTCTCAGATTATTTGTTCTCTCCTCAGAGGGAAAGAAAAATCTTTGTCTTTTCTGCCTCACAAAGTTTTAGACACTTGATTATTGCTAGAAATATCGAAGGATTTTAAATATGGAAATGTTAGCAAAAGAAGTTCAATCGAGTCAAAAAGGAAGGATGAGGAAAAAATACATTTTCTTCTTGTAGATTAAGAAAAACACAGACAATCTTTTTGTCAAAATGCTGGATCAGAGTTTTTGAAATGTCACAAGGATGGTTTCTAAGGCTTTTCTTCCCTGAGGAAATTAGAACAAAATGTGAGCAAGCCTGGAGAAAATCCTAATCTACATACCCTCCAAAGAATCTATTTGGATTTGAGGTGCCTGAAGGGTTTGTCCTTTCCTAGTAGGTTCACAGTTCTCATTGCTGAGAATGTTCCTTTCCCTCCTCTAAAAAAGCTACCAGAGAAAAATTAGGTTTCTCTGGCAATTGTGGTCTCCAGCTGGTCAGGGGTGGGCAGACACTCCTCTCTTGTGCAACTCCAGGCTGGACAGAGGAAAAGACTGAATGATTTTTCTATGGAAGGAACAAAAATATAGACTGGGAAGGAAAAAATACACTTTGAAATGGTGTCATATGAAATTAGAGCTTGTGAAGAAAAGCTGAAACCAGGATAAGGATACCTGATTTGAAGGGTTTATGCCAAAAAGTGACAGATTAGTTCTGTATCAGTCACTGTTCGTAGAGGATAGTTAAAGAGAAGTCTGTGTCAGACAGAACTCAGGAAAGTTGAGTTTGTGATGCAGAGGCCATGAAAGACAGAACCCAGTGATTTTTAGGAAACAGCAGGAAGGTTAGAGGAGCAATGAAGAAATTACAACATGAGATGTTCTAGAGATCTACAAGAGGAAGCAGACCATATCAGATATTGATCAAAAAGTGCCTGATGTCCATCTTTTAGTCGAAGCCTAAGCCTAAGCCTAAAAAGGATAGATTGAAGGGTATCTAACCTGTAATACCTGTGTGGAAATATTTCATATGTAGAACAAAGAAGCCGGGTCTGCTTGGGTTGGCATTCCCAGAGACAAAATGTGAGGATTTTCCCTTCTGTTCCTAACTCCCTTTTCTCAATTTGCCATAGTGTAATTATTGTTACACTAAAGACTCAATTTAGTTATGAGTTCAGTAACAGATTCTGCCATAAGGACTTCTTAAAAAGACTAAAATGGAGATAAATGCAAAAGAACAGGGTTAGACCAGATCACAGATGGAAGGGTAGAGGAGCTTAGCATCTCCTGAGCTGGAAAAGGTGGTAGATGATGTTAACGAGGGAAGTTTGGGTAAGGTGTAGAAAGGTGATAGTGAGAATTCCTTTTGTTAAGGGAAATGCTGAAACTGAATGAAGTTTGGTTTGAAGAAGACTTGGGATTGGGTTGAAGAGGACTGGGATCAGCTGGATGAGTAATATGTGAGGGAGAGCAGGGCAAGAAGGAAAGGAGTGGGATTTGAGCATGGAAGAGAAAAATGGGTCTTTATGTAGCTGATGTATGGAAGGAGTGATAAACACAGAGACCAAAAACCTGGTCAGCAGAGAAGGCAGAGAAGGACAGAGGGCATGACGAGCTGTAAGGCCAGAGTGGCCACTGCCAGTGCAAAGACAGCTGGAGCAGCCAGGACCACAGCCGTTACCTTTGTGCAAAGTGAGTGCTCCCACATAATGTGCTTGCATTTTGAAAGTCCTGCAGTTTACCAAGCACTGATTCTGATGCTTTGTTTTCTTTTTAAATACTGAAGTCAAGCAGGATTAATTTTTACCATCCTCCCCCCTAAAAAAGGCAAAAGTATAGAGCCTTCCGAACAGGTTCTGTGAATTTGGCATATTCTTTTTTCTGAGCTAAGAATACTTCTTTTTCCTCTGAGATTTGTTTGTTTTCCTGTTTATTTTATTTTGTTCATGTGCTGTAGATATCCAGTACTTGAAATATGAACCACATCCCCTGCCTGTAATTCACAAAATAAATTTTGTTGTAGTTTCCTTTTGTTACACTGGGTAAAGCCCAACTTTGTTAGTTTTAGAAGGAAGTTTTTGAGCAATCCCTGTAGTTTTATGTCTCCCAGGGAAAGCTTTGAGAGCTCTCATGTTTTCTACACACTTAAACATTTTCTATTGTGCATATTATTTCTAAAATCACATACTTTCTTTTAGATATTGTTCCAAGGGAAATAAAGTTCCATTTATAGAAGCAGAAGCAAATGTGATTTTTGGAGATCACTGTCACATCATGTTTTACATGTGCATTTCTCATGGCTAAAGCTGCTTGTTACAACCTTGCTGGGACCCTCTGAGAGCTCTTAGCATCTGCTTTCGAAAAAGACCGGTTCTCTGTTCACTGCACTGAGCATCATCCTACATTGTACAAAATTCGCCAGGGAAAACTGGGGATATTCAGCTCCAATTTCTGTCAGAGCTGCAGACACAAACACAATGTAATTATGCTTGCAGACACCCTCCTTGCAGAAGGTGCTCACGTCTTGTCTCATCTCATTGCCATTCTACAGGAGCCTTGGCTGAGGATTTTGGGAATTCAGCCCTCCTGCTGTCGAGTACTATTCCATCTCACATCAAACACACCACTTCTGGCAGGACAGCTTATGTGCATGAGCTTAAAACTAGCTCTACAAATGTTTCAGCAAGTTAAATTTGACAGCACAAGCATCCATGTACAATGAGCGCTCCAGAAACAGAGATTCAGGGAAAGGGAATTCAGCACAGTCAGGACTCCTCTTCCTTTGAAGAAATTACCTGTGCTCCTTAAGACTTCTGCCAAAATGTAAGGTTTGAGTCCTAGACTCTGTGGGTGCCAACAGTTGCTTGGCTAGCCTTCCTCTGAACCCAAGGGAAGTAGGACTTAATTTTTCTTCATCAAATAGCAGAAAGCCACAGGGATGCTCTGAGATCTGCTTTCTGCATGAACTACCAAGCATCCCATGCTTCTATTCTGACACCAAGACCCACTTCCCCAGTGGGACCCAAAAGCCCCCAACCAGGAGCCAACTCTGGCACATGGAACATTAAGGGGGAGTCTTAGGGTGCTCTCATGACAAGTGCTCCAATGTAATGCTACCAATCCTTTTGTTATTGTAAATTCAGACATGAAATATGCCTGAAGAGATTTGCTGATGTATTATTATAAGGAGGTGGCAGAAGCCTTACAGTGTGTGTAATGAGCTTCTTAAACTCTGAATCTTTGCTTGAGATGACATAAAAATATCTGTCTGCAACTAATACCAATAGTCCAAAACCAATTTGAAATGAGCCTCTCATATCGCTGAGAAATAAAGTGTGCTGGCTTAGCCATAGCATTGAAATGCTGCAGTGCATCATAGAGTGTGCAGGTCTTGAGAACATTCATTTTAGGTCTATGCTACTTAATTTCCATCATTTCACAGGCAATTCATTTTTTTCATAAATCCTTTCTGAGCTAGTCAGTGCCTGGTGATACGTCTTGTCCTTCTAGAATACTGAGCTCAGCAACACTCAAAATATTGGAAAATGAAGAAATATAGCACTGCAATGCACAGCCACACTGCCTTTACTCTGCATCCTTCCTAACCCATTAAGGCCAGCTATAAACAGTGAGAATTATTTGAAAGCACTCTGTGGGTTTACTGATGGGAAATACGGTTGTGGTGGGGTGTAATACGTACAAGATCAATGAGGTCAAGGGCTCACGTGATCTAGCACAGGAAGACTTTTTGGAAGGGATAAATGGTTGAACATAAGGCAAGCAGAGGTAGATCCTGTTCAGCCTTGTGCAATGGAAGGTACGAATGTGTCTTCTATGGGAATACCAGTAGGTATAACCTTGAGTTAGGGTTCTAACAATGTGTCCTCTAAGGCTGTGTTTCTATTTCTCAGATGCCACACATTTGAGTAGTTCTTAAAAAACACCATAACAGGGCATACACTATCACAGCATGACCTTATGACTACATTAAAGCATTTGGATGTTGACTTTCTTGGAAACATTTTTTTAAACACAAGAGAAATATTTTCCTGGAGGGATAAATGTGCACACACAGATATTCTAGTGCAAAGACCTCAGATACTACTGCAGCAGGCAAAAAAATACCTGCAGGCTGTATTCTCCTCTACATTTTGTTACTGTGAAATGAATAGTGTAAGGAAATAGGGAAATGATACTCATCAACGTATTAAACTGTGTTGTCAGCCAGTCCTTAGAGCATTCAAAGATGTACCTTTTTGCAGTTATTTATATCATGCAAAAAAGAAATCCACTGACTGCAGAAAACTTGACTTCAAATTATGTGGTATTTGAAACTTTTGTACTGGGGCCATAATTTCAGCCCTGACAGAGAAATTTCAGGCTTTTTCACGCTTCTAACTCCAGCACTTTTCACTCTGTCAGAGAGCACCCCATCCGCAGGTGCAGGGAGCTCTGAGGTTGTGCAGCCTCCAGGCTGGTGAATGGCAAAGGCAGGCACCCTCTCCCCATTGATTCTTGTCATTCATAGCTCCCCCCACCACTTGCAGCATTAATGTACCTTCCAATATCCTTGAAGAAACAAAGATGAGCGGAGATGTTCAATGTGCATAAATATTAATGTATTTGTATAAATTCAGCTGTTACAAGGGAGAGCCCTGCACCTTTTGCAGGCCTGTGGTGTGGGGCAATAACTGCACACACCTGAAGATGTCCAATACCTGAGATGCCAGTTTGCACTTCCTTTACTCATCAACAGGCACCAATCTCACCCTTGGTTTCCTAGAGCAATGGGAGGCAGTGAAGCTGTGAAGCCTGGAGAAGACAGTAGGGGTAGAGACACAATGCAGATACCTTGGGTGGAGGGAGAACCTGGTTGGTGAAAGCACCAGAAAGGGAGGGCAGTTGTAGAAAACTCAGTCAGCAGAAGACTTCTAGGTCCACTGGAACCTGCTTTGAGGCACTTTACTTTTGTCTATCCCAAGCACATGTTTTAGCTAACACATTCTTAAAACCTACAGAGCAAGACTTTCTGTAACTTCTCTAGTTAGCCTGCGCCCAAGCCCTCACCATCCTGCAAGAAGGTTTTTCCTAATAGCCATCCTAAATCTTCTTTCTGATCAGTAAACATATTTTTGCTGTACTGTGAAGGTGAACATCTAAGCATACATTCCCCTTTCCAGCAGATTAAAACATCATGGTGTACTGTTTTCTCACTCATCTGTCTGCTCAGATTTCCATTTTCCAAACAAAACAATCTCATTTCCTTCCTCTTTCCCACATAAATTGTCTCTGTAAACCTCTTCATATTCTTGGAGGTCTCTCTTGAACTCATTCTCATTTCCCTATCATTCTACTAGATAACACCCTTCAGATGTCGTGTACTATGTATCACTCCAAGATGACAGTGACCTCCACGTCAGACTTCTACAGCTATAAGTATGATCCAATCTTACTAATAATTTTTGTTAATATATTCCTGAATAAAATTTCCATTTTTTTCTATCTCTTCATCCTACAGCTATGTGTGGTTCCATATCACAGTACTGACACTCAGCCAGATATGTCCCATTATACATGAAAGGCTTCTGCCTAAATTTAGCACTTTGTACTTGGCTTTACTGAGTTTAATCTCTCTGAAACCCACTTTGTATTCCTGTCCTTCCCTGCAGTTTCTCTTTCCTCAGGTTGGTGTCATTTTCAAATCTGATGATCATGCGCTCTGTTCCATCATCTCAGCTATTAAGCACAATCTTGAAACTGCTAATGACTCTGACCATTGTACAACCACACTTCAACACCCTTGAAGAGTGACAGTGAATCCTTGATTAACCCTTGTGAAGAGGGCTTCATCTGTCAGCCATGTCCCCACTTTTACTGATTGCATCTGCAGGATATTTGTCTACTGCAGTTATAAGAACCTCAAATGAAATAGCACCAAGAGCCTCACTAAAATCAGAATGAATCATAGCAACCTCCTTCAACCACGAGGCTGGCTACCCTGCCACAGAAAAGGAGTAGGTTGGCTTGATGGGATACATTATTTACATGTCTGTGCTGGCTGTTTTTATTCCCTATTATCCTGTGGATCCATTTTTTCAGTGGATTGAAGTTGAGCTGATGGGTATGTGATTTCCTGGTTTCATCTTTTCTCTTCTTTTTCAAGGTAAGCCTGTTGTTTTCCTTCTTGTACTCCTCTTCACCAGACAGCTTCAATATATCTCTTGTCAAAACTAGTTCTCTCTCTTCTTTCCTGTTCCTGTACCCCTTTCTTTGATGAACGTCAGTAATTCAATGATTGCAGTTAACTATTTTTCACAAAGCTGAGGCCAAGAAAGCATGTAATATTTTTGCATTTTTTCATGAATTAATTTGCTTTTTTCCTCTGTTTGATGGTACATCTAGACTTCCTTTTAATCCATCTAACACGTCTCTTGGTTCTTTCTATTTTCCTGCAGTCTGCACCTCACTTTTAATCTTATCCTCTTTGATTTCAACTCTACACCTTGTGCCCACACCTTTTGTTATCCATCTGCTCCTTTTTTCCATATTTTTCAGGATATCTTTTTGATTTTTTAATCCTTAAAGAACTTCTAAGACAACCGTATTGATCTGTTTCTAATCTTCCTGTTTTCTTCGTTGCAATGGTACAACTTGCCACTTTGCTTTTTACATAATCTCCTCTAATAGCTGTCAGTCTCTGGCACTTCTCTGCATTTAAAGCTGTTGGTTTTGTTTAGGAAGTTCTTCCCGCCAGTTTCTTAGTCTGCTTTTTGGAGTCCATGACTTATTCTGCTGCTTCTTCTCAGCCGATGTCTTGGACTAACGAATTTTTATCATGTGATGTCACTTTAACAGAAATTATCTTTCACTCATGAAAATTCTCATCCATTCTCAGTTTCTCACTCTCAAAATTAGACTGAGCCAACCAAAAAACAGATGCAGCACTGGCTGCAGACTCTGCCTTGTGGCCATTTATTGCTCATTACTCAGATGAGCCAGGTGGCTCTGGATGATGCTGTAGGTGAAATGGGACTTGTCAGGGGTGTCTCTCAGGAGAACTGATGAAAATTAATTCTTTTTTATGTCACTCGCAAGGGTAAATACAATGAAAACATTATTCAGGACTGGCAGGAGCACTGTGGGGTAGTCCCATGGAAATGAATTGTTTAATACTGCGCATAAACCGATCAGCCTCCACCTCAGAACAATTTTAATTAATAAATTGTTCCAAAATCTCATTCTTCATTCCCACCTTTTACTAAATTGATATTGTTATAAAGTACTTCATATTTATTTTTTGGCTTTCAGTTCAGAGTGTCCTAGATAGGATAGTGACACAAACCAGCTGACTTTTATCATCACATGTTAATTATTTCAACTGATTGCACAAAATTAAGAAGTGTCTGTATGACCGGATTGCAGCATATTTCCTTTCAAGAGCAGCGAGAAGTTGCTTTTGTTAAAAACTTGTACACACACAAATAGAAATTGTGCTAACACCTGCAACTTCAATACCTTTGAAAAATAATCGAGACCTTAAGATTCTCTTTTCTTTAGAATGAAAATAGCTCATTGATTTATAAAAGAAAGCATTTTAGTAACTGCTTCTACAGCAAGTACAACATTTTATCCTTTCGCCATTCATTTCTGTTGTCACACCAATTTCTTTTACTTGCAGCTTTTACTGGGACACAATGGTCTCTGCTGAGCCTTTGTGATGGCTGTGGGTGAGCTGCTGGTTACTCGCTGCTTCCAGCTCTCAGAATCCTCACACATCCTCTAGCCGCAGGAACTGATACCAGAATCTCAGAAAGTGCAGTGGAAAAGGGGTCTGCAAGGACCACAGCCCTCCAGTGCTTCCTCTCCTGTCCCCAGGCTTCAAAATGTGTTCTCAGAGTTCAGAAGCACATGGACTGAAGTCCAATACTCGTTAGTGACTTGCATCCTTAAATACCCGCAGCCTGTAAAACAGTCTTTGTTGGAAAACATATTTCTTTAGGAAGATGTTTATACTCCCCAGAATGTCATTTGAGTTGATCTTAAGAGCATGAAATTCATCCTTCTAAGAGTACAATATTTTCCAAATTTCTACAACAAATTCTGAAAACTAGTGGTTTGGTTTTTTTCACTTAGGTGTAGGCTTTTGAACAGATCAGGCCCTGAACTACTCAGAAATACAGCTCTCTCTTTGTTGCTGCCCATCCCTGCACCCTCATCTGCTTTCAGGGAAAGATCACATTTTCCCTTAAACCTCTCAAGTGTCCTGCTGCATCTCTGGGATGTTCTAGATGCTTTGGTGTTCTTATTCTTATACTTTTTCTAGTCCTTTTCTTTTTCTCCTTCTCTTGTCCCCACTACCACTTTTAATATTTCATATAAAAATGTAATGATGCTTAGTTTCCAAGAATGAAATATTCAATGGAAGTCAGAAGTCAGGGGTCTGCACTGGTGTTAATAGTTGTAATAAGCCTTTTTGTATGTTATCTTGTGCTGAGTTAAACTAAAAATATGTAAAAGAACAGGGGCACATGTCTCATTATGCCAGAAGGCTGACAGTAGCTCGCAAATAACCAGTGTCCTAGGGAGAAGGTTTCACATTGACTCCAGTCCACAGAAAGCTGGTTGGCCTCACTCAGCCCTTCCCACCTGCCTCCCTCTGTCATCTGCCCATGTCCTTGCCAACTTCTGGTTGTCACCGACCTCGTGGCATCACCTGTCACTTCTCCTAACCCAAACTGCCAGTCCACCAGCTCCCTTCTGGTCGGCCTCATTGTATCACCATTGCTCCCCTCTTTCCTTCTGAAGCTACTACTGAGCTCTCATCAGATACACAGCCCCATCCCACCTCCACAAGTCTCTTTTCAGCCCAGTGCCTCTTTTCAGCCCAATGCCTCTTTTCAGCCCAATGCCTCTTTTTCACTGCTGCCAAGTCTCCTCTCGCAGTACTGCTTCTTCTACACTGTTGTGTTTTACAGTCATATTGCTTAGGCTGCTACATCTATATTTTATTTTATTTGTTGTCTCTTTTACAATATAGGACAGAATATAGGCTCATGGTAAGTCTCTACACAGGATTAGTCCATGAGCAGTGTAATGTTCCTACTACATGCCTTGTATCAGAGGTTGAGCATCAGCTGTCCCCTTGAACTCTTTCGTACGTCACTTGGAGTCTGTGGAGGAGCTGGAGCTATATACAGCTCTGACAGCTTTGCATTTCAATGATTTCTCATTCTTAATTTCAATGTTCTTGGAGACAGCTGTAAAGAGAAAGAAACACACAAAACCAAGAACATGTTAATTGCATCCACCGCTCTATTTCCAGCGAAGAAGCCTATGTATCAAATATGCTAATAACAATCCCAGTTGGTGCATTTTCTTTTTCCAAATGAAGGGATACAGTATATCCCTTCAAGACTCATGATTAGATTATTCGGGTTTGTCATAATCCTCTGTCTCCCAAGCTCCCCTTTTTGCCAAGGCTTTCCTGGTTCTCTCTGGCACAAGGTTGTGATGGGGGAAGCCTCCTCTCCGAGCAATGAAGTAAGACCATCTACTTGCAACCCTCTTGGACTGCCTAAGGGTAATTTTAAAGTGCTTGGGAACTAAGTCAAAAGAAATGGAGAACCTGCTCCTCTTCCTGCAGCCGCAGTAAGTTTTCACTTAAAAGAAAGTTGAGCTGTTTTGCTTGGTTATTTGGTGAGGCCAAATGGTTGTGAGGCTTGCTCTGCATGTTTTAGGGATATGGAATTTGTTATCCAGAATAAGCAAACAAATGTATTTCAGAAGATCACAACTAGCTCATATTAATTCTGGTAAAGTGCTGTCAGTGCTCAGACACCATTAAAAATGCAGCCTGGCATTAGTGGAGCCTTTTTCTCAGGAGAAAGAGCTTCAGCCTCAGGGTATTTACTGCAGTCACTTGCGATGTCCCCTCGGTGGAACTGGCATGGCTGCAGCCTTCAGTGCAACAAATGACAGAAGCATTTGCAGCCCGAAGCAATTACTTTTTGAGGCTGGCAGAAGTGTCCCTGCTCCAGCAATCACATGCAGAACAGGGAATTCATTGCCATCATGCAAAGGGAGTGAAAGACACCTGCAGGGATGCTGGCAGCTGGGGCAAGGTGGAATGAGGTGTCCATTGGAACAGGAGCGTGAAGAAGGCAGGAAACGATGGGAGTCAAAGCAGCTTCACAAAAGCTGGTGCTGTCATTTTTTTGCAGGCAACCCATATCAACTTTCCAAATTCTAAAATGCTTCAAAAAATGAGCAGAAGAAAAAAGTTGAAGATTGCTGCCAAGTGTCATCAACAGTTTTTAATTCTGTTTTTAGGTCAATCACAAATTATTTTTGTTTCTGACCCATTGGTTTCGAATCTGTGAGAGCCAATGCTCTAAGGCTCTTGCTAGATTTGCACCAAGGCCCCAGGAAAGCACA
The DNA here is from genome assembly GCF_000695765.1 of Mesitornis unicolor. Classification (NCBI taxonomy): domain Eukaryota; kingdom Metazoa; phylum Chordata; class Aves; order Mesitornithiformes; family Mesitornithidae; genus Mesitornis; species Mesitornis unicolor. The sequence continues at coordinate 10,935 of NW_010202153.1, forward strand.
GCTGCACACATATTGGAGGTGGACAGTGGGACTTCAGCATCCAGTGGTGTGAGTTCAGAGGTGCAATTGCTATATGAGCTACAGAAAAACACCATTGGCTACCACAGCGTTACATTTTACATCCTTTGCATGTCTGTATGGAAATATCATACTGACTAGGCTTCATAGACTGAGAATAGTCAGACCGTTAATTAGACTTCTCTACAGGAAAGTTAGAAATACCAGAGAAGCTGAAGTGTGCTTGGTCACCAGATCCAAAGAAACACGAACAGAAATGTTATCCTCCTCATGACCTTTGAAAAACCCAGTCAATAGAAGGATGCTGAAGATAGTCCAGCATCTTGCTATTAAGGACAGATGGTTGGAAGAACCTGTATCCTGTTAACAACGTCATTATCTTCTGTATAAGACAGCCAGTCCAGCTGGAACAGTTGCCTCCAATTAAAGTGAGACAGAAAAGCATCATCTCGCAATCAGCAAACGCTTTGTGTAACCAGGCTCAGTCAGGAGGTTATTACTGTGATGAAAATACATGTGTTTATGTTTAGCCATTTGAAAATAGCCTACACCTTCTCAATCTACAGTAAGTAATTCAGTACAAAAAGCCCTGGGATTTATGAAAAATCTGCATATAACACAAAATAACAACTGCAGAAGTATACATTTTGTTTAATTGCATACAACCTGCTTTGACACATTGAATCTGTGGAGATGTTTTTAAAAGATAATAGATATTTGTGACAACATGGTGAGAATGAACTAAAGCTACCTTAGTAAATAATTAACTGTAGATTCTGTTATGAATATATTTACAAGGATAACTGGATTACAAAACCTCTGCAATAAAGGTTGAAGCACATATGCTGGAGCATAATTAAGACACCTGCATGTTGCCTTAATGTCGCTTTTTGCTTTCAGATAAGTAATTTTTACTAACTGTTGTATTATTATATTACTAGATCACAAAGTCGTACTCCAAGATTAAATGGACCTTGGGCAGAATGTCAACAGAAACTACATTATGATAGTATGATTGCACCTTAAAGTGCAATACTTGACAGCTCTGACAAACAAGCTGCTGCTGTAAACAAAGTCAAGAGTTAAAATGATTTAGAATGATAAATTTAGTTCTGTTGTGAAAAAAATTTGGATTTCCATAAACCTTGATGAGTATGAGTTTCTGGATGCATTTAAATCTCTCCAGACAAATTAAAGACAAACAGAGCTTCAGTCCAGGAAATACACATTACAAAATTGTCAAGGTAGTTCTTGGACATACAACTAAGGGGAAAGGAAGCAGAGCTGTCGAATGCATTTCTCTAGGAAGAAGTTGTGCCAAAAACCTTTTGCAAAAGCCTTGAATTTTCCTTCAATAAATGCTGTTTTGCAGCACTAACGGTGATGCTGTGCACAAGTTTTAGTCAGTTGGTTTACATGAACCCTAGATCCTAGTGACTATACACAGCTAGATCTTCTTATAAACTGCTTGTCTTCTCTCTCCTTTCACCACGAGGTGAATACTGGTGACTCAATTAATTCAATTTCCTTGCTCTTGAACAGTCAGGGAGAGCAATATACTCTGAAAATTTTCTAAATAACTCTTGTACACAGAGTAGGAGACAGTGAGTACTGAAGAAAAGTGGGGAGAGTGTAAGGAGTCACATAATACGTAAAATAAGACTCAGAATCAGAATCAGAATCAATCAGAATCACAGAATATTAGGAGTTGGA
>NW_010202154.1:0-26838 GCF_000695765.1 Mesitornis unicolor
TAAACTACCCTAGAAGAAGAGTCCGGCCCTCACCGCCCGGGCGCGGATGCCGGAGCTCCGGCTTTTTTTTTCTGAATGAAGAAATCGGATTTTTTTTTTCTGGGCAGCGTGGGTTTCTGTGTACTTACGGGAGCAAAAGTGGTTGCTTCCCGGTGCAGTCGGGTGGGAGGAGTTCTCCCGACTCCAGGCTTGTCTTAATTCATCCCAAAATTACAACGAGGTGGGGGGAGCACAGGGAAATCGTAAAGCCCTGCACGAAGAAAGACATGAATGAGGTCGGTCTGCCTCCGCCCAGTACCACTGCTGTCTGCCAGGTTTTTTCACCCGCTCCCTTTTTATTCTTTAAATAACAGAAGTTTGGATATGTATTAAAGTTTGATGAGCACCTCCCGGAATTCCTAACGAGCCTGGCATTTACTCCCTAGAGTTTATCAGGGTGTTGGTTGTGAATCCTCTTAAAACAATGACCAAAAAAACCCCAGCAACCAAAAAAATAGCACAGACATCCCTCCCTCCCCCAAAAAAATCCCCAATCCAACATAAAGCAGCAGTTAGGGAAGGACAGGGCGAGCAGGGCTCAGTTTTATAGCTGTAGCCTTTGTAGGGTGATGTCAAGTGGCTGGCTGTGTCTTGACTCCTCTTTTCCCAAATCAGCACAGGGGAGCATCAGAAAGGAGAGAAGGGTTCTTTTGGGGTGAGGACCTGCAGGTTTGGATGATGCTTGTTTTCAAGGGGAAGGGAGAAATCACAATGAAATGAAATGAAATGAAATGAAATGAAATGAAATGAAATGACCCTGATAGAGAAGGCTGTCCTGGAAGTGCCTGCTTTGAGGTAGATAGAAACACCTCCGAACAAAGCTCCAATGAGACTGCTGAGATTTGTTCATTGGTTCTGGTCTTAACAGGTCTTCAGAAATGGCTGTGGTGAGGAGTAGCTCTCCCTCCATATTATTACACCTGCCTCATCTCTCGTCCTCCACACCAGGAGCTCTATGTGCCCTGTTACACAGTTTCAAGAGAAATACCACTGAGCAAGGATTATCCTGATCTTAAGTTTGGCATGAAGAAGATGAGCCTCTGGCAACAGAGACTGCTGGCATTTGACCTGGTGAATATCCCTTGTGTAGTGGGGAAGGACACAGAACCAGTGATCTGCAACAACCTGTAGAATGACCTGCAGACCTGATCTTTGTTATCTGCTGTAAAGTGGAAAGGTGCTTTCCTCCCATTCCTCAGTTATTCCCATCACCTCTGAATCCTCTGGAACTTTTCAATACCATTTTTAGAAATAGGATGAGCAGAGCCGGATACTGAATCATTTCAAATAAGGACAAGCCATAAAGTTATGCAATACATTCTCTAGTCTCACATCCTGTGATCCAAATCAAACATTCTTTTCTTAGTAGATGGCTTTTTACACAATTTCTCCCTTCCTCTCACCCTGCATGCTCCTTCTGACTATGACAAAGCCTGAGAGACTTAGGCTCTTTCATCAACCTTTGTTCTCTAGACCAATGTTTTCTGTTTAACTTTTGTAGTTACCCAGCATCAGCTGGAGCCACAGTCCCTAGCAACTCTGGAAAGGGTACCCAGAGCCTCCAAGCCCAACAAGAGAATGGAGTGAAAGGATAAAGGGGTGAAAAATCTAGTTCATTCTAGTTGTAAAGTCCTGATTTTTAATATAATCTGAAGAAATTATTCAGGTGGAATGGAATACACCTGCCATAAAGATAAATATTCAGGTTTGGAAGGAAGAGGTTATAAATTTCAGTTTCTGGATTTAATTCTATGCTTAAAGACATGGAGAGATACATGTAGTGTGACTGGAAATGACAGTTATCTATCCATGGCATCAATTTCTCTCTTCCAGTGTATTTTAATAATTTTACTTTCTTCTTCTATGATATCTTGCCCCAAACCTATCACTTTGTAAACACTGCTTCTGCTCTCAGATATGTCAATGAAACTATTGCCATTTCAATCCTATGTTGAATGAGTAAGGCCTGAATGAGCAAATCTTTATATGCCTTATAGAGACGTTAGGTGTACGTTATCCCAAACCTTTTTTAATTGGTGTAATCTATGTCAATCAGCTGAAATTGTAAAGCAAAGTCAGCATATAATGCAAGATGTTAAAAGGAATCAGGTTCTAAAACTCAAATTAAACTGCGAAGATGAAGCCGGCAGTAAAGTTTTGTCTAACTGCTGCCTGTCTTGCATACCTGTGGTGCTTACGTAGGAGGCATTGAACAAATGAGAAGAGATGCTTGACTTGAAACACATTGGCCAGAACATCTGGGCTAAAGGGATGCCGTTGCCTGGTCCACGTGTAAATATAATGTTCACAGTACCTGGAGACTCTTGTTTAAAATAAACTGTGGATAATTATTTTTTCATTATATTGTCTCATTCAATTGAATGACAGAAATTTTCTGAACATGAAATATAGAACAGTTACTGGATCAATGATACCAAAGAAGTAACCAGCAGAATGGCACATGACAAAACTGTTGTGGTCTCTCCGTGACCTTTCTTAAGATAATGATACGTGTCAGAATGAAAGTTGCCTTCTTTTCCTCAAGTGAGCTGGGGAGTATTCCTTTTAGGACTGTTTACTGACTGGCTTTTCACCTCTGGACTTCATTGAGCTCATCTGCGCTGTCTGGAAACTGTCACCTAGAGAGACAATCCCATTAGAAGTTTCTTTATCTTTTAAGTGGACTCTGCAATTATCCGCTTTGATGACTGTGTCTATCACTATAGTGCTGAGTTCCCTCCCTGGAATGGCTCTTCCTGCTGGAAATGCAGCCTTATTTTCCCTTTTTCTGTTATTCCATGTCCCAGGAGTGTCCATGGTGGAGGCCTTCTATTTTCATGCTTTGGAAAGTATCCACCGTGCTCTCCCCTTTTCTGCATCCAAGGTTTATCTGCAAGTAAACAGAAACAATAGATGTAGAAATTGGAGTTTCCTGTGTTAGGGACTAAGAAAAAAATATTAAGTAAAAAGATATCTGACTGTGTTATAAACCTAACCTTGCATCTTTTCTGTAACTCAGAATTTCAATGTGTTTTATCTTTTAGCATCTGCTTTTGCGTATATGGACTCTATGTGGACAGGAGCCAACCCCCACCTCCCCCGAGCCAATAGCAGTCTTTCTTCCATTGATGTCAGTGAGCTTAGATCAGAGCACAAGTCTTGTGAGTGATCAAAGATAGTTCTACATAAAAAGGACTTCCTTTTCCAGGTCAGTCTGCTCCTTGTCCCTTTACAGAGAATATATTATCAGCATACAAACACAAGCCAGAACAAAAAGGATAATAATTTTTGAAGTGGTAAAATAAAGACCTTCATTTTATTTTTTGCTGATTTACAAAGTGCAGGGCTGAGCCTACTGGGAACATTAAACAACTATTAAGTGTTGAGAACTGTCATATTGAAAAGACAGTCTCATTGCAGCTAAATTAATTCAAGTAGCTAGCTCAAAATACACTTCCAAGTACCTCACTACCAGTTGTCAAGGCTGAATCCCCATGCCAACTTGGATGTGTTTTTCTGTTTTTTTGTTACCATTTACCCTAGACCTTTAGTATTTTAGTAAGGAAGGCTATTAAATGATAAATCATGGGACAGTAAAGGAACAAGTATTTTCTCTATACATAAAAAGGGGCAATTCAAAGACATGGAGACAAGCATCTGTTCTTTAGAAGAGGTGTGATTTTGACTTTTGGTATGTAAGTCCATTTTTAAATTAAATGAGCTCCTGTCAAGAGGTAACATGACGAGAAATGTACCCATTTGCATGAACTGAGTGTGTGGGGCTTACATGCGTGTGCAATAAGGATACAACTACATATGTAAGGATAAATACCTATGTGGCATATCTGTAGTCAGAATCAAGCCTTAGGCTTTATTCTTTACTCAAACAATTAAAAAAAGGTGTTATTGAATAACTCAGTGCAAGATTTACAACTGACTACAGTGCAATAAAAAAACCAAAACACTCCACAGAGTAATTTATGTACAGAAGCCAGTTAAATGAGGTAGAGAGAAGCAGGTCCAACATTTCTGCAAGCTGCCTTCATGTTATATTGTACAGAAATTGTAAAGAAAAAAAGCTGTTAGCTGAAGTGCTGTGAGATTTGTCTTCATATGTTTATTCATCTGGGACCTAAGATGTGTCTTAGTCATCTGCAGGACAAATCCCTGTGTATTGGGAAGGTGTTCTGCCTAGGAGGCAAAGCAGCCCTTGGCTGAAGAACCAGTGATCTTTGTTTCTGGTTCTGGTTCCCAGTAACATATTAGATTTTTCAAAGGGGTAGCATTACATATCCAAGCTGTGGCTATAAACACAGTATGTTCCCAGTCAGACCATTCCTGGTAGTTTAGAAATCTTCATCTGTGTGTCAGATGAGTTGCTGATCGATCTCAGATAGCATGAGCAAAAGCAAATCAACCATCTAAATCACAAGAGTGCCTTCCACATCACACTGTCAAGACTGTGAACCCAAGTCAGAGCTTACATTTCTCTGTTACCACTAGCTCTCATTATTTGCAGATGGCACCATTCCCAGAAGCTAAAAAGTGGTTGTGTTTTTTGACATCAGTGTTATCCCTCACTAATTGAAATAAATCTTACATGGTGGAATTATCTTCAGGACATCCCCCTCTTTTAGCTTTCTGAATTTACCTGAGGAAAATCACTTCCTCACTGGTCAGATGTAAGTGGCATGTCTTTTATATTTCCCACATTTTAAGTTATCCTTACTGATAAAAGAAAAACGGTAGGCTTACTTCTTTTGTAATGGGCCAGTTAAGTAGAGCACACCCATGTGTGTAAGATCAGGAAGTGACACACTATGTTTGCACATTCCAGAGAAACTCTTGTATGCAAGAGAAGCTATGAAATGTTATCACTAGTTATTCCTAACCTTTTGGGAATGAACAGACTTAGACTCCTAGTTATGGTCTCTTTTATTTTAGAGGTACAATGTCCATTTTTCACTTTAGGAAAAAGCTCTAGACAAGTACATAACCTGAACCAGATCCTTCTTAGGCAGGTTTTGCTACCTCAGTTGCACCCATCAGCATGATACTGGTGGAGGCGAATCTGAGATGGAAACATGAGAACTGGATATGCTTCTAGGAGTTGTTCTTCAAAACCTCATTGCAGTCTTGTGTTGTCAGCTTTTTGGGTAGCCCTGAAAACTGAGCAGGTTCCCAAAGCAGAGCTAGAAATACCACCCCCGTCATTCACAAAGCACCTCTTGATGTACACAAGAAACTCCCATGAGCTGAATTTAGATCCAAATCTTAACTCAGAAGCACCTTTATTTTATTTACATAAAAATGTATGTTGATATAGTTTACAAGGTTGCACTCACAGGTGTTGAGGACATAAACTATCTTGAGACTGTTTCCAGTTCTTCAGCGCAGGTCATTATCTTGCTTACCTGGAATTGATTACTGTTGAACAAGAGCAGGACTTGAGAAGGACTAGGCAGAAAAGACATCCAGCTCTATCACAGTAAATGGTTGCAGTAGTTGCCTATCCTTAATATAACTGAAATAACGTTCAGCTTTCCATTGGATTTTCTTGTATATTTTTCTATCAGAGCAAAAACTCCCCTATTAGACAGTGTCTGTTCCACATGAAAGCACTTACAAACCATAATCAAGTTATTCCTTAGCTTTTACTTTAATACACTAAATCTAAATAGACTTACCCTGTGGAGTCATTCCATTTTACATCCTTTTTTTCCCATTCATATTCTTGTGGTTCTTCTTGAAATTTGCAATTTGCAAAAACCCTTCTTGAGTTGCTGACATCAGGACTGACATTATTTCGGTAGCTTTTACCATTGCCAAATGCAAAGTAATACAGCCTTTTTCACTCCCTTTTGATGCTATCCGCCACACACAGAAAAGGAGATTGCATTCACCTTTTGGTAAAGCGATTTCAGAGGGCTCTGAGGCTCAGGAAGTTGTCTGCCAGGGCCTCTGGTTCATCTTTCAGCCTCAGCTTCCCCACAGAGAGCTCTTCTTCTGTAAGTAAGGCCTGAAATGTTTGTTCCTAAATAGATCCTTTACACCGGTTACATGTGAAACATCTGTTACTGCTTTTACACCTGCTCCTCAAGCAATGCCAAAAAGGCATTGCCCACTTCTACCCACTTCTACATTTTGTTTCATTGAAAAATACTGTTAGGAAAGGCACTGCTTTCTCCCGCATTGCTGATAGCGTTATTAATAAGTACAAGGCTGATAAGCAGTCCCTGCAGTACCCACTCTGATAGCCCCACGTTACATTAGCCTGTCAGATCTAGTACTAGCTAGCTTTAAAACAAGTTGGCTGTCCAGATGTGTTCATCGTATTAGTTCTGATTTCTGTCAGAATCTCTTGTGATACTGTGTGGCAAATGCATCCAAAATCAAAGTATACAATATTACCACAATTACTTTTACCCACAAAATTTGTAGTCTTATAAAAATAGCACATTAATTTGATAAGATTTTTCTTCCATTAATCTGTGTTGATTGCCATTAATTAAATTGCACTGTTTTAATACTTTGTTAATTGACTTTCATATCAGCAACTCCATCACTGTGCCTGGAATAGACGTCAAACTGACAGGCCTATAATTACCTGGTTGCCCTATTTTGTCTGCAGAAGCGTTGGCAAAATATTAACTTTTTTTCTAGTCCTTCCTCAGAAGTATGTTGATTTTAGCCAGAGTGTGCATCATTCTTAATTGTGGCTTTTTGACGATCTAATGAAATTTTTCTGAGTTGCTGTAAATTATTATTCATGTTTTTGTTGATTTAAATTTTCTCCTCACAGCTGGCTGAACCTCTCTATTTTTTTCAGCTTTGTGGAACAAGATCTTTTAAGGCAGTAAGTATAAATTTTACCTGTTAGGACTTTATCATGCTCAGATGTAAAACATGTAAAATGCATTTTAAAAGCACATAAAACCAAGTCATTATCACTTCCACCTAAGCAAACTCTAAATTTAGTGATTAATATTTCCCTGTCAGGATGAAGTCTAATGTAGAAGTTTCCCATGCCAGATACAGCTCTTTTTGAGTCAGGAAGTTGTTTTGTGTATTTTTTCTTGAAAATCCAAGAATGCTTTAGTACTTGCATCATGAGACACCCCTTTGCTCTCTCTTCAGATTTATCTTGCCAAGACTGAAAGTGCCATATATAGTGAAAGGCTTTTAAAAGGCTAATCGGGAAGGTCACTGTACACCCAGAGGTAGGACTGGTTAGACTAGCCAGTTCTGGGTTGTTTGGAACAAAGCCTTGCTTCATGCTATGCTGTGAGTGTTGCCACACTGCTGGCACTGAAGACCGAAGTCCGTTAAGAGCACTAAAACTGAAGAGTTTTCCTTAAGTGCTGACCTGGGTTTCATCAGAACATATTAGGGAGAGTTACTGTCTGTCATGGTTCTGGCTCGGCACTGCACTGCTACTGCCCAGGTGTGTCCTAGCTTTCAAACACTGAACATCAGAACTGCCATAATTTGGGGAAGAAAAAAAAAAAAAGAAACAGGTCATTTCATTGTCCTTCTGCATCCGTGCTCTGGCTGCAGGTAGCAGAGGTCTTTTTCAGGTCCTGTGAAGCATGAAAAGCAGCCGCTCTGCAGGCACCAGCCTGTGCCTCTTTGTTTGCAAAGTGCTTCCTGTTTGGATTTCCATGAGCATATTTTTACCCTCCATTTGCTTAAGTGATGACATCAACCAGACAAAAAGGTAGATGATCTTACTTAGAATGAGCTTTTCTCATCTTCAAGCACAGGAGTTTTTTAGATATGCTAAAAACACAACAGTGACCATACAAATTCCAGCCAGTGGTCCATCATTCTCAGTATCTTCTCTCTGACAGTGGGCAATACGAAATATCTGTGGGAGAAAAGAACAGTGCAAGCATATAATGACACACCCTCACAGCTGTCTCTCAGGCCCCTCTCCCCGTGATTTGCAGCCCACTTTTCACTGACCCAACAGCAGTGCCTTTCTTTTTGATATCCATCAGTGAGTTTTCTTCAGCAAATTCTGCTGATTTGCTTTTGAGCCCTCATGTGCTCTTAGTAACCACAGCATCCTGTGGCCAGGCATTCCATAACTTAATTGTATATATGAGAAAGTAACTCTTTGTTTGAACTTGTCTCATTCAAGCCTCCTGATTTCATTTGATACCCCCTCGTTACTGTGTTAAAGGAGACAGCAAACAGTAATTCTGTACTTACTTTCTCTCTGCCAGTCATGATTTTATAGACCCTGTATTATATCCCATCTCTTTTCCTAGCTGAAAAATTTCCATCTATTTAATAATTCCTTCTATAAAAGATCTCATTTTACTGTTCCTTTTCTGCTTCTGCTATACCCTTTGGGATGGAAAACCAGAATGCCACTCAATATTCAGGATACAGCAGCAGCATGGATTTATAGTGACATACTGTTGGCTTCTGGTTTGTTCTGTATATGTGTCTAAAAGTTGTTGATATTGACTTGCTTTTCTGACTGCTGCTAATTGCTATGCTGAATGTGACAGTCTGTGACTATGACTGTATTCATGACTGCAAGATTTCTGTGTTCCCTCAGTGATTAAGACCAGATCAGAGCGCATGGCTGGGTCATGCAGTTAAGGTTATTTTTCTCCCTTGTGAACTGCTTTGCATTTATCAACTTTAGTTTTCCTCTGCCATTTTATTACACAGTAATTCTGTAGCATAAGGCCCCTCTGCAGCTCCTCAGAGTCAGCTTTCATTTTTATTACCCCACATGAGCAAACACTGCAGACACATTACTTGCTCCCATTTCCTGATCGGTTTGAATATAGCCTACAGGACCGTATACATACTAGGTGTTTGGTACTGGGAGCAGCTGGCACCACAGAGTAATGCCAGAGCCAGCCTCCGAGACAACATAAGGATGCAGTCCATGAAAAGGGGCCAGACTGGGAAAGGAGAGCTCAGCCTTCCTACAGGCCTCTTGGAGCTTCAGAGATAGCCTTGGCTCCTTTTCTTGTCCTTGAAAATGAAATATGTAACTAAGGCACCTAAGCTGAAATCAGTCACCTTGGGCTCCATCAGTAGGCAGCAATGGTCCTCCTTAAGGACAAGTTAAATCTTAGGTGAGCTAAAAGGAAGTTTTCTGTCTTTTTCCATCAACCATAGGTGAAAATTCTCCATTCTTAAGCACCCAGTTTAAGTATCTCCAATGAGATGGGATAAATACAGACTTCGGCTTGTAGGCTTTTTTTTGGTGAATTGTAGACTGTGCAATTTTACAAGAACAGGGAAAGCAGAGTTATATGCTATCACCTAGGCTGGAACACTGGCTATTTGAAGCATGTTATAGCTGATCTGTAATTCACATGCTTATTTTGACAGGCTGGCTCTTGTTAGTTTTCAATGGGTGTGGGAGGAAATAGCAGTGCATAAAACTTGCACATTACTAATACCATTGCCATATAAAACAAATATTTGAATAGGAAATTTCAGAAATGATTCAGTGCTCAAGCTACAGAATATCCTACAGGAATTTTTTATAGTAACAGAATTAATGAAAAGCAAATCCTATTTCTCCACCATGGGCATAAGGTAGTCCCAGTGCACCAGAGCCAATGTGATACTCTGTCTCAGGGACAGAAAAAGCAGCCGCTACAGATTGCTGGCCCTCTCGGTGACTGAAGCTTGCTTTGAAAGGACTCCTTGAGCTGAGAGGTTGCTATATGCTTTTAAGTGACTGCACCAGATCGTGTGTGGGTGCAGCAGACAGGGGCTAAAAGCCCTGAGCTGCAACACAGAAGCAATTGAAAAGTCACTCAGTTGTCACTCTACCAACTGCAAAGGAAAACTCTCTTCCCACCCCTACAGACTATGCTAACCACATCCTTTGAAGGTACTGAAGTTATTTCACTCACTTAGCCCACAGTTTTCTCAGCATTAAGTCATACCATGAAATCTCCAGGGTGAGGAGATAATTGTTACGTCAGTAACAACATTTCATTCAGACTCTGTCATAAGCGGAGGATTTCTAGGTGCTGAAAATGTGATATGACCACCAAACAAAGAAGCCAAAATATCACTGTAAAAATAACCACCTTCGCACCATGGCTTTTTAGTTCACTGGGAAAAATTTGCAGGAAGTTTGGTCTCAGATTTCTCCTATCTGAAGTATGGCTGTTCCACCATGCAGTGCTCTGGGAGCATCGTTAGGAACAGCCTGCAAACAGTTTGGAACAGGTATTGTGTCTTCTCATGCCTTATGCCTACCTTATCACGAAATGTCTTTGAGCTTTCCCAGTTTGTGTCTCATATCTCTATTGAAAAAATGAGGGGAAAGCACTTCATTAACTCCTGAAAAAATGTGGTTGTTTCAGATGCAACAGTAAAAGGGGACACATGAATTTATGACGCTGAGACAAATCTGACACATCCCTGGCACCACTTTGGCAAGTCCTACTATGTGCAGTGACACAATATTGTCTGTGAACTTCAACAGCTTGGCCAAGGAAAATGTCTATTTTTTCATTTTTCAGAATCTTTTAAAATGTTGATGAGCAGATAACAGGTTTTTGACACTGGAAAATCCACCTCAGACTGGAGAATCCCCTTTATCCTTTTGAAAGAGGAAAAGCCTTTGTCTCATATCTGTGCTTTGTTCCTAGAATCATTTTTAGATTGAAGTGTAGTATACTACTATTTTTAACTTGCATCTATTTTAATGATCACATGTATATGATACTGCAACAGGTGGGGTTATTTATACACATGGAAAAAGATGTTAGATCTGTAAGTTGTTCAAGTTCTTAAAATAACTTGTGTACTACAGGAATCCTTTCTGTTAACCTTAGAAAAGGGTGGAGGTGTGGAGAGGTAATGAACATAAAGTCATTTTATTTCAGTCTCACAAGGCATGAATGAATACTGTTGTCATCTAATCTTTCAATGTGGGTCCCCAGTCTGCTACTTACAGGCATTTCAAGTTACTTCTTTTTCTGCCTTCCTCAGCTAAAATGGACAAAGGAATACTGAACAAAGAAATTTCATGTTTTCAAAGTGCAATAGACTTGAGAATTGATTATTTTTTCCAGGTTTTAGGTATGTGGAAATTAATGGAGACGATCCTAAGACTAAAGTAAAGAGCTGTCCTTTAAACTCAAAAGCTTGTAACATTCTGCAGCAGTGATGCAACAGTTTGCAAGACTGACTGAATAGCCAAATGTAATCCTGATCCCTCCACTCTGCCAGGCTGTGACACTGGCAGATTTCCAGAATAAGCCAGTTTCAGAACTGTGGAGCCTCCGAACATGATCATCTGTCAGTCACAGAGATTTCAGCTCCAGGAAAGGAAAGATTGATCTGGCAGATTATCGTCACTACTGTACAAGACAGTGAAAGAAGTGATCTTCCCTATAGTAGGATGCCAGCCACTCTGGGACTAGTCATCACCTTGAACTGTGCTGGGAAGCAGTGGTGACTTAGCTCAAGTATCACTATGTCTCATCCTGCTCTTCTGATGCAAACCACTGTTTTTTCAATAGGTGCTACAGCAGCAACTCCCAACCTGTACTGAAACAATCAAAATACTTCAGAATTTCCAGAGCCATCCCTGGTCTGAGCTTTCACTTCCCTAAAAAACAGAGAATTAAACAGTGAAGGTGACACTCACACCTGATGTTTGGACTCTCATTACAGGACAGACTCTGGACATTCCCTGGGTAGTGCTCTGCTCCATTGCAGGGTGACAGCTGTGTACCTTCATTGCTCAACCCAAGCAGCGTGTCACAGTAATCAATGCTGCAGCTCGCAAAGCCATGGTCAGGGTGAAAGTTTGTAACCGAGAGGTGCAGTAGTAGCATCTCGCAACTCCTGTGGGGTTTCCATCTTGCACAGGACCCTGTGCCAGCATGCAGAGAGAGGGGAGTTTGGGCAAAGGCTGGTCATTAATTACCAAGAGAAGTTCCTCAAGGCAAGGTGTGGGACCCAACACCAGGATGGCTGCATGAAATCAAATAAACCTGATAATCAGACTGGCTATAATAAAAAAATAGACCTGAATGTATTTACTCTAAAAGAACTGAAAGACTGTGTTATTTAGGTAGAATGATTTTCATACCTTTTTCTAACTTGACTAATCAACTCCCCAAATTCTTTTTCCTTTCTAATCCTAGAAAATAATGTAAAGAAATAGATTGTGTCTGTGACAAACCTGGATCTCTTGGGTGGTCTTGGTAATGGGGTACTTGGTTAGACATGAGCTTTATTTTTGGTGAATTTTATGGCTCCTGCCAACACCTTAAGAAGATTACTATTTCTCATAAGGGCTTGAAACATTAAGGGAAAACTGAAAAGAGAGCAAGTCCTTTCAAGAGAATAAAGCTCATGCTGTGGGCAATTGGAATGAGCTACATCATCTTTCAGAGATTAAACAGGAAAAACTGCGAAGAAGATTTACCAGTTGAAACTCTGTGTCATTAGAGATCACTTTTCCCCCCATCCAAATAAAATGAATTTAAAAAATGAAACTGTAAGTGTGTTTGCTTGGGAGTAGGAAAAAATAACTATTCCTCCACCTACCGCTCAGCTGCTACTTTATATAATGAATGACTATTCATTTTTAACATTTTTTATGTCTTAGCTAAATGAGAAAAAATGAAAGGACAATATTAATTCAGAGAAACAGTTGCCCATCTTGATACCTTTTATTATCTACTATAACTTAATATTATGGGCAAAACTGTAACAGTCTGGCATTCAGTAGCTCCTTATTACAATTTATGAGCAAAGTTAGTTGACTGTTGTTAAGGTTGACTGACTGTGTTAGTCAAGAGGAACGTTGTTTTTTGTTGTTTGCAACCTTATCAGACTCTGACCAACTGAATTGAAAATACCTCTGCCAGACACCTTTCTCAACCTTTTTTTATGTGTTTCCTTTTGGAAAATTTCAGCTCAAATGGTATTTTAGGGAAAAAAAAAAAGGGGGACAATAAGGTCTATGTTTGACCTCATGTGTGTCATTGGTAGGCTCTTTCAGTCCTGTGCTTAAACAGCAAAAGCTAGACGAAAAGAGAAGGTTTTTTGTCCTGCCACCAGAGGAATGTTTATGGTGACCTTGTGAAAGAAACCTACCTGGCCAAACCATTAGCCTCCTACCACAAAATATTCTTCTTTTGCATATGCTTAGTAGATACCAGACCTAAGTTCACTGAAGAGGCCTCTGCAATGACCATGTTCTGCCAAGAGCCACTGAGGCTGAGAAGGATTTTCTCTGCATTACAGGGGATGCTATAGAAATGCAGATAGGAACCAGTCCAGTTCCTTCTCCCTTCTGGACTCACCATCTATGTTATTAGATGGGTATAAAATGACAGAATAGGTGCATATTTCTCCTGCTTTAATGAAGTACCCAAGTTACTGAGCCATTGGTCTTCCTCTGCACCTTTCTCTATGTCTCTTGCATTTGGAGTTTCCTGGTGGCCTGGCTTCAAGAGAAGTTCAAGGATGAGCCTGTACTGTGTAAGGCCTGGACATGGCACTGTCCTGACCTGTAAAGATGGCACTGTCCTGACCTGTAAAGCCTTTGGGTCTGGATATGTTTAGACAGAATATTAAAATTACTAACACATATATATGATAGAACGGTAGTCTTAAAAGGTTTATCTCTTGGGAATTTTAGTGAGTAGCACAGCTGTCAACTGAGGTGACTAGCCTGATTCACTGTGAGTAATGTTTAACTTCTTGATCTTAAAGAAGAGGTCACTGTTTCAGTGACAGATAAAAAGAAACCATACCATGTAATAGATGTTCAAAATATTGATATTATTTACCAGCAGGTAGGAGGAAAATATTACATATAGCAGTTAGATACAAGAAGGTCTTTTCAAATTATAGTTACCTCTCTCTCTCAAATTAAAGGGTCAGATACCAGAATACATGCCAGGAAAAGTTTGGGTAAAAGATCAGATCTAGGGCAGATTGATCAATAATAGCAAGGAACTTGCAGTGAAAATTGCAGTGCTTTAACAACTTGCAGGATACTTGGAGAATAAGGTAAATATTCTGAGAGGGTGTTTTCTTTAAGGAGGGAATAAAAGAGATTTCGAAAGTTGAATCTCTCAGCTTTCTTATTACATCGTGTTTACATAATCATATCCAGATGCTTTAGGCAATAGTTGCTTCCCATGCTTACAGTTTGCTGTTGTCTCATCATTCCTTTATTAAACTTAGTGAGGATTAGCAAAACAAACAAGATAACTGTGAAGCTGAAAACAATTTCGCACTGCTTCCTGTAAGAAATTGTCTTCCAAGGAGTAGTGTTATATTTTTACGTATCCTGGATTTCCTCACAAAATGTGTTGGAAATTTATTGCTATAGGTATGATTTCAGTGTTGAAGGTAGCAGAGCACTGACCTCCTCTCTCCTCAGTGTTGCACATAGGTAGAATGCTGCATGCCCACAGCTCATTGCATTGTTTTTTTAAGTCTTCCATCCAGCCTTTGTATGTAAGACCATGCACACCCATAGTGGCCTATAAACAACACCACCTTTCACATTATTGTCTGGCTAAAAATAGACTATGCACTTACTATATCTTGACATTTACCAAGCAGTTATTTCCTCTGCATGTCAGCAGAATAAAATATACATAAATAAAATATCTGCTATACACTGAAAATAGCACTCTATAATCATCCCGGCACACAGTTATTGTGCAATGACAGCACACCTTGTTGAGTGATAGCGCAGGGCTGTTGCCCTTTGCCTAGCAACATACCAAAGCATGGGATCAGAGTCTACACCCTGTCTTATTGCTCAATTAGGACCTGGCAAACACCCCTCGATGTTACCCTGGCCCATATCCACATATTTTACTCACATATATAACTTCACATTGATGTTGTTAAGGGTAGACCTGGTTATGTGTCTGCAGGGTGTAGGGCTGTTTGTATTTTGGATTCTCTTGTAGGAATCAGAACCATCAAAGGAGAGGAGCTTTCCTAGGATATGCGGTATAGGGAGCATTTAACAGAAAGTCATGGTCCTGAAATTCTTAACAGTTGAAGAAGGCAAATAAATTGAGTATTGCCAAGGAAGCGTTGCAAAGTAAGGAACAAGTTAAAATAACTCCTGTAATCTTCTTGACACAGTATCCCACATACCACATATATAAAATAATATTTTAAATGGATAATATGTATTCATAAGCATAATAGTTAAATTTTTCGAAAATCATGGGGTTTCTTTGTTTTACTTTAGGTGTATTTTAAGGGTATGTGAATGAAAGGGTGTGGTTGTAAAGCATTATCATCCCAAGACTATAATTATTCAGGATTGGGTTGGTCACTCAGAGTCCTGGGGAAGAAGGGATCACTGCCTTTCTTCTTGTCCTGGGAGCCATCATCTTGTTTCATTTGAGTTGGAAGAACCACAACCTTGAATTCAACCTCTGTGTTAGACATGCAGCTACTCAGAACTTCCTCTGCTTAAAGAGCAATTCAACTGCAAACTGTGTCTCATTTCCATGAAACAATAGCTGCACAGAGTGAAGAATGGTAAAATTCCTACAAATACTTCTTATTTCACCCAAAACGGTTCCTACTTCTTCTAGGTATATCCTTAATATTCAGCAACATTTAGTATTTCTAATGTTGGCTTGAAGTAATTTTAATACTTTCCTGGTAAAATTTGACCAGTAATTAAGGTGAGAGTTCCTTCGTCTTAAGAGTCAGAAGTACCTCACTCATGGTTTTGAAGTGAATTGGACAAGATCTGGAAAAACACAACTGCCACCTGGTCCCCACTTTTCTCAAACTGAAATGTTGTCTCTCCCCAGAGGAGCAGAAGCCCAACATCATGAAAATATCTTCATAGATATTATCTTTGATTTTAGAACAGATATTTGTGAAGGATGTTTTAAGTGAATTTTTATAGTTTCCACTGAATGGTGTTACCTGCTGTGGTGATCACAAAACCATCAACTGAAGTCTCAGTTCAGCCATAACCTTCACATGGATGGAGTTCAAAGCTGGAACGATGCCTATGTCCCCTTAGTGTTGGCTTATCTAAGTACTGAAAAAATTGAGGCTTTGCTACTACGTGCATTTGCAGGAGAGACTCAACTCCCTGAAACAGGGTTGGTCAAGTGATAGTGAGACTGATGGACAGGTAAGTGCATCATGGTTATGTTGGCCCCCATTCCTTAGAAAACTAGATTAAAAGGTAAAAATGTTTGAAATAATAAATAATATTTTTTCAGCAACTTTAGAGCTTTAATACAGAGCAGAATTATGCCTTCTTGTGAAAATGTAATGCTTTGGAATACCTTAAAGTTGCTCCTAAAAGAAAGTTTTTTAAAAAATCAAAAAAGATGCTGTTTAAAAGTCTATTCTTACAATCCTGTATAAACAGACTGTACTCACACCGGTGCATCATTACCTCTTAAGTGTTTGAATGAAGGTCTCTTGCAAACAAGCACCTGGTGCTTTCTTAACTGAAGTAGGCATATTAAACACACCAGAAGTTTTGAATGCTTCTGTGTTTATATCCTACAAGACCATGACTCTCATGTATGTACCTTTACTTCAGCTTGGGGAAGATGGAACTTGTTTACTCATGTGGATCTGGCTCTTTTTCTGCCCCAGTCTTATCAAAGGGATAGCAAGAAGTTGGTGATGTACAGAGAAGGAAACTGTAACTGCATCCAAAAAGTTTGAACCACAAAAGCAACCTTCCCCTGATGAAATTAAACTGTTCGTTGCTTGAGAGCAGAAAAAAAAATTACATGCTTACACATACTCTCGTTAGAGCTGTACGTGACAGTCAAAAAAGTCTTTCTTATTCTCATTAAAGTACAGCAGTGGGTGATGAGGCCAAACCTTTCAAAGCAAGATTTTAAAATACAGATTACCCAAGTCATACATGACACCTCACTGAGAAACTTGATCTTCAGAAGCACTGAGCACCTCTGACTCTCATCAAAATATTGAAACTACCAGATTTTAAGATTGTAAGGTTTTACAGCATAGAATTTTCCATCAAATCTAAGCAACAATTTCAGAGTCAGCATCAGTTGCTGACCACCATTACCACTGCTGTCACCAATGCCCTGCTAGCCATGACTCTTACACAGGAGTAGATATAATATCCCTGTTTGAAAATCTTGGGAGAAAGAAGAGAGAACAGATAGACCATCATCTTAGAAGAGATAACACACCTTGCATATAGCTGTATCACTTTTGCTGTGTGCTAGGGAATGCACAGCTGGGCCATAGCCCTAGAAATCAGGCACACGGCTTTTAAAAGTGCCTGTTGCTGAAGTAGCAGGGTTCATCTGGCATCACGCTGAATACATGAGTGCCAATTCAGGGTGCCTAAATGTGGGCTATCATAATCTTCTAGAAAGAAACCATGGTGTGATTTCTGGTTTTACAGACCCATGTATAATAGCAGCAAAAAGGAATGTATTCTCCATAGATAAAATTCTCACACCTATTACAGGCACAAGCAAGCCATGTGAGGGCTGTCATTTGCCTTTATGAGAAGATATTTGCCTTGTGTGTTGGAGCAAAGGCTAGAACCAGTCTGTGCATCTTATTAATAAAAGGAATCTCCCTCTAAGCTAGTTATGCTTCATGTTCGTACAATTTGGTCTTCTGATAGCTCCAGTTTCAGTACCTTACTTTACACAGGTGTGGATTTGTCTAGAAGACAGCTATACATGGTTAAACCCTTTGCTGCCTTTGCATGTTTCTGCATAAAATGTTGTGATGGTTTCACAGCCCCCATCTTCCCTTTTTAAGTCTGCATCTATGCCTTCTTGAAATATTGAATATTTACAATGCCAGTAATTTGTTAAGAATATTTGGCCACCTGTATGATTTATAAGGGCTGGGCCTAAATTCTGTAGTCAGTTGAACACAGAGGTTACTGCTAATCTCAGTCATCCCCATGAGTTCAGTGCTACTATTCACTTTTGCTCGAATCCCTCCACATGCAAGCAATTGCAGTATCATGGCTTTAAATAGCATGTTTATCATATATTAAGGAGTGCAAACTCTTTCAACATACATACTTGACTCAATCTTAAAAGTATATAGTGCTTTACTATATACCTCAATACCAGACTTTCAAGACTTCCAGGATTGCTGCAAGCTGCTAAAGTGCAGAAATGGATAAAGGGGTAAGTGTTGGTGTTATTCCATTTCATTGTAAGCACAAACTCTTTCTGAAAGCATGTTGAAGTTGTTTATGCTCTGAAGAGAGCAATATTTTTAGCTTTACCACTTAGAGTACTGGGATGTATTGCAAACTTTTTGATTAAGCATCATAGGCTACAAGAAAAGCTTAGAGCTGTAATGCCTTTAGCACATTTTTAGGCAGTTACCATGCCAACTGCAAAAATGATAAGCAGAATTAATAGAAGTGTTTTGTTTTTTTTAAATAAAATACTGCAAAGTTAATGTGGAGTCCAAAGTTTCGGTACGCTGTATTGGGTTGTTGAAAGATTTATCACAACCCATATATAAACCTACTGGTTACACCAGAAGTTCATCAACTGTCACTGACAGTCTGCAGATCTGCAGAGGTTTCACTCAAAGACTAAAGCATCTGTTTTAGCCTTTGCAGGATTTGGAATTGCTGTAGAACCACAAGAAAAGCTTCAAGCAAAGAATCACTCCAGACTTTGTGTTGTAAAGTGCACGTTAGGTGCATGTTAAGTAGTGAAAGAGAATAATGAGATTCTATAGAAATTCCTAGATAAGATCTCTGCAATGCTAAATAAAAAATCAGTATACAGAGAAGAACACAAATGCAAACAAGTAACAAGTGTTCCCGAACCAATACTTACAACAGCTGAAAGACAAAGGTGAGGTTAACATAAAAGCCATCTAGCTAAGTTAGGACTTTCAGTGTGCCCACATGCACTGGGCTTTGTGTTGTGGTGATGTAAAGAAATAGCAATACGCTTAAGATGAGAATGTAGTAGTCTTTGTAGTCTCAAAGTAAAGGCAACTGATTTTAAAAGGTGCATTAAGGTTTTTTTCCTTATGTGGCAAATTCCATGATATTCAGATGTCATAGCTGTGTATTTCTATTTACATATTTCTCACAGAATCACAGAATCACAGAACGTTAGGGATTGGAAGGGACCTCAAAAGATCATCTAGGCCAATCCCCCTGCCGGAGCAGGAACACCTAGATGAGGTTGCACAGGAAGGCGTCCAGGCGGGTTTGGAATGTCTCCAGAGAAGGAGACTCCACAACCTCTCTGGGCAGCCTGTTCCAGTGCTCTGTCACCCTCACTGAGAAGAAGTTTCTTCTCAAATTTAAGCGGAACCTCCTGTGTTCCAGTTTGTGTCCGTTACCCCTTGTCCTATCATTGTTTGTCACCGAGAAGAGCCTGGCTCCATCCTCGTGACACTCACCCTTTAAATATTTATAAACATGAATGAGGTCTCCCCTCAGTCTCCTCTTCTGCAAACTAAAGAGACCCAGCTCCCTCAGCCGCTCCTCATAAGGGAGATGCTCCACTCCCTTGATCATCTTTGTAGCCCTACGCTGGACTCTCTCCAGCAGTTCCCTGTCCTTCTTGAACTGAGGGGCCCAGAACTGGACTGGGCTACCATATTTTCCAAAGGTGCATTGTTTTCAGAACTGGGGATAAGAGGGATAAAGAAAAAAGCTTTTCTGAAGAATAACATTTTCTAGTGTCAACTCTGCAACCTCATTCCCCTGGAAGACAGAGAGATTTGATCAGCTAATTTGAAAGAAGGAAGTTATTTGTAGAATTCTCTGTGAAAGAACAGTCAACCCTAAGTCTGCAGAGAACAGTCATTTAGGAATTCAAATATATGAATATATATACTAAAAGACAACTCTCTCACAAATCCCTTTTACAAAAGTACTGAAAAAAAGAAGTTACAAAGTTCACAATTCTCTAAATACTGTGTTTGAAAATTTTCACATGTAGTAGTTTACCTGTATATTCTTGAGCATTTCTGTCTGAGTCAGACGCAAGTCGAAACGCTGTATTTTTCATATATTTTGTTGTTGTTGTTTATGTTGTTCATACTATGTTGTTCAATAAGTCTGTTATATTCATGCTTAAAGACCAAACTTTAAGGAACAAAGGAACTCCTATAATAGATCTAGAAATCTTTGAATATTGACTAAAATAATTTTTATGTAATTTTTTCCTCAACATCCTAGTTCAAAGATGCAATTTCCTATTACATTTGTGTGATAACTCTCCTCCACAATGGTAGGAAGGAAGAACTCTAGGTGTTCTCTTGTGTTTACTTCAAAACAGGGACTTCAGCTCCTATTCAACAAAAAGCCTCCTTAAATATTAGTTTAGCTTTTCAATTTTGGTATGGGATATTTGGTATTGGACACTGGTCAATGACATTACTTAGATTTCCTTCTGTGGGAACAGGGCCAGGCCACTGCTGAGGTGTGGTCTCGGGTGGGTGGGTTTGGAGTGAATTTACATAGTTGTGAAATGCATCAAGTGGCAGAAAATCGAGCTGCCTTTCTTTATTCATAGCTTGAGGTGGAACAGGAGGAAGAGGAGGCTGTGGTGGTAAGTGGAGGACACTGGATTTTGCAATACACGTAGGAAGACAGCCAACATAAAGAGGGAAAAAAATGTGAGCAGCAGCCAGCACATAGGCTACTCCACACAAGTTAGATGTACGTTCAGCTGTGCCTTGCACCAGGTCATGTAAAGCAAGAACAAGGGTGACATTTCCAGCTGTACCCTAGTGTTAGAGTAATTGTGGTTTAACAATCCACGCAACATATGTGAAAATAATTAATTAACAGTTAGCCCTTTGTGGTGCCGGCAACCCAGTGCTTCCAAGTGAGCACTTGGAGCCCTCTGTGCATTAATATACTAAAGCCTCTGCACTTGAAATTCAAAGTTTACCCTTTGATGAGTTAATCCTTCTGCTCCCTTCCACCTCCTCTCTCCCAGACCCCACAAAGCCTCGGAAGTCTGGGTTATGGAAAATTGCCAAATTGAATCAGTTTAGGCCCAAATTACCACAGTGATTGTATTCTTGGATTATCCCAGAGTATGATACACTGCCCTCTTCTCACACCACATTGCCATTAGCGTGAGTCTGCAGCTCCATTGGTCTAAGCTAAATTTTACTCTCTGACATAGCCTGGTAGAACTTAGAGGAGATTCTGGCCCTAGTTTTAAATATTTGAACAGGGTAAAAGCCAAGAAGGGTTGGAAATTATTTAGCCTGCTATTAGGGGATATAATTACACATACTTGGGTATAATTAGACTTGGATTAAATGAAAGGGGAAAAAAAGCAGCAAGAAAAAGCAGCCTTCATTACAGTCAGATCCCTTATACATGGGAATAAGGCAAAAATGTGTGAAAACCACAGGGATATTGAAGTAGGTGACAGGATAGGTCTTTTGTCTTTAATTTTATACAGGACCAGCTTATATCCTTTGTTTGCTGAGCAAAGAAGAAGGGATGTCCCCAGAAAACCACAAGCACAGTCTGTAGTTTGTGATCAGAGATGCCATTGTACTGGAAGGTATCCCCATTGGCTGTGGCACGTTTGATGGGATGTGTCATCTCTCTCCAGACCCTTGTGGGTTTCCTTGCATTAGGCACAGTGTTATATTAGGTAGGATCTACAATGAGCCTTTTTTACTTCTCCAGCAAAGGTGAGGCTGTTTCTCAGGAGGCTCTGTTAGGAAAATGGCATAGGAAAGAATTATACTGCCGCATCAGGCAGTGACCTAGCAGAGAAAGTCCTGAGGCTTTTCTGGGGATATGTTGAGAATTAAGGCTTTTTAGCTCCACACAACAAACCATTCATAATTTAGGCCAGAACTTTGCAGTTCTAGTAACTGAGGCTTACAAAGGTCCACTGCAGACTTTTCCTCAGAAGGTTAGCAAAAATAAAAACAAAACTACTGAAAGAAGATTATTAAGGTGGAAAAATCAGGCTCTCAAAATGTAGGGAATTCAGCTAACTTAAATTCAACTGTGTGCAATCCTAATTCTACCCTTTTGAGTGTTTTGATACAGTCTTTAATTGCATAATCACATACTATTTACTGAATAATTCCAGACCCAGGGCCGATTTGGGATTGTGTGAACTAAATAAGGCATGAGACCACACACAGTGAATAAAGTGGATAAAAAGGAATATTGAACAGCTGCCTTGTTTACTGAGTACCACCCACTAAACGAGGCAGTGATTCCACAGAATTTAAAAAAAATAGTACATGGTCAATATTAAATATTCAATCAAAATGCTTAAGTACAAGGAAGAGCAGAGAGGCTATATGGGTAAATCAAGCCCCCTACCCTAAATCCACTATTTAGTCAAATAACACTTATTTTGCTATTTTTCACAGGTGCTAAGAATGCCTTTCACTCTCCCCTCCCAGTGACTGCAGTGCACATCTGATTCAGTTAAACCTAATCCAACCTACCCTCAGTATAACAGCTGGAATTGCATTCTCAGCCTGTTTTCTTTTCATACAGTGCTATAGTGAGGGTAAAATTCCATGACTGCATGACTAAGGGTATATACACATACACCATATATAGAACAAAGTGCATTTGATCTGGCATTCAGATAATGAATGTCACTCAGCACAAGTAGTGTTAAAACATCTGCATGTCATTGATTGTCAAACTGTCTCTTTTTCCATCCTCTGAAATACAGAAATCTTATGATGCATCACCTCTGTAGATACCATGATACATCACTTAAAAGTATAGTAGGAAAGTTTCATAGTTTTGTTTAGTCAGGAATGTTTTGTAAGGATCTGGAAAAGTTAGCAAACTTTCTATGAAAAATGTGGATTTTCTGAAAGCCTTCCATTAAATATCTGTTTTAAAAGGCAAAGAAACATAGACAGTCAAAAAAAATATTCCTGAATAATCAAGAGAAAAATACATTTCTTTCTACATGTTTGGAATTTTCAAAATTTTTCTCTTGCCTAATGGCTTTTACAAAAATAATAAAATCACAGATCAGAGTTTCCAGCATTAAGATCAATGGATCTCTTTGTCTAGATTCAAAAGGGAGTGTATAAGTCTCTCTATAATGTCTATGAGAGGAAGTACATCCCCATGTGAAAGGTAGGGGCCAAGAAGCCAGCAGGTTGTCCTGGTTGTACTATGCTAGTTTGCTGTCAGCCTTTGGAAATCACCTCATCTCTTTGTGTGTAGCTTCCTCATTTGTAAAACAGAGATAATGTGCTTCATAAATTTTATAATGCATATTGAACTCTGATGGAAGTTATTACAAAATTGCAAAGTATCCTTCTTAAAAATTGTCTATAGCTGAAAACCTACACATGTCAGCTGGTATTTTCTTCAGGTCTCAGTGAGACTTCAGAATCCATTGCAGCTGCTTTCCAAAAAAGTTTGGTTCTTTGAGGTACAGAAGTGAAATTTTTAATCACCTGACATTTTAAGAATGTGTAGCTCCAACAAATCTACACATCTAATTTAAGCACAAGTATTGAGCATTTTTCTTGACTGAGGATCTGCCATGCAGCACCTTGCAGGACTAGATCAGTGTAATATGATGTTTAAGAGTAATCTTGAGTTACATTACTTCTCAGAAGAGTTACTACCCTCCGCTTCAGAAATACATGCACCTTATGGTAGGTGAAAAAAAAATCTCTGGGTACCTCTTGCTTTCCTCACAGAATGGTGAGCCTTAATGTGGTATTCTTTGAGCTGCTTGGATGAAAGATATTCAGTGAAGTAAAGGTATTTTTATGTCTCATTAAACATGAAAAGAAGGATAAAGTGAGACCAGGAAACAAAGCAAAGAGAAAAAAATGTGGCTCTAAAGGGGATATGAGTCAGTAGTGTCAGCCCTGTCCTTTTGTTGGGGTAACTGAAGGTCTCTTCATGTTCTGAAACCTTGCTATACAGCAAGGAGGTATCTAAACAGATACTGTATCTACCACAAGAGTACACATAATGATTGAAATCCCCTGTCTTTTCTCACTACCCTCACACATAGTATATCTCTGAACTGTTGCTGAATGGATAATCTATATTTCATTATTCAGACTGTCAGTATTTCCTTTACATAATTATAGCAGCAGGAAATATATAAGGCCTTTGTGGAACTTGAAAACTCTATTGCCTTGGGCCATATTTAATGTGTAATAAATTATTCAGCAACAAGGCACTCTTCATTCTATTTACAGTAAGTTAGAGCTAAGTGTGTGAGGTATACATAGCTAACATGAAACAGTATTTACTATCGCTGCCAAGGCTGAAGTGTTTTCTGAAGCCATTAGTTTCATATTCAGTGAGCCAATTCCCTATCAGGTAAAAGCTCGCATAATCTCATTGAATTTACCTTGAAATAAAGGGAAATGGGAAGGGTGACTTCTCTGATCTCCAGCTGAGAATCAAGAAAGTCAAGGGATAAGTTCTGTGGTATTAAATGATTAAGGCGTTTTACTTTTCTGTCCAGCTGCATATAGTGCTCTTGAATGGCAGTCTGTCAACAACAATATTGCTGGAAAAAGTATTACTAGCTTCTCTAACTGGATCTACCAGTTTACTTTAACACATGCTTCAGCTCTGTCCACTGCTGGCAACCAGAACAAGTGATGCACCATGTCTAGCCTTTGCTCCTGACTAAAAGATATTGTTGTTACATGGAGCTTGTTTGTTGACCTAGACTCGAGACCTAGACTTTAGACACCTATTTGATCCACATAGGTTTACAAATGCTCAGACTAGATCTGAATTATCCTTTTCTACTAATGAACAAGTCATCCACCCCAACTACCTTAATGTTACTCTGAATGGAGCTAGCAAGGTACATGTGCTACAAAATAGTCAT
Source organism: Mesitornis unicolor (assembly GCF_000695765.1). Classification (NCBI taxonomy): domain Eukaryota; kingdom Metazoa; phylum Chordata; class Aves; order Mesitornithiformes; family Mesitornithidae; genus Mesitornis; species Mesitornis unicolor. The sequence continues at coordinate 24,873 of NW_010202154.1, forward strand.
GTAACAGGTGAAAGTTTGCTTTATTGAGTAGTGAGAGTTCAGGTAAAATCATAGAACGCAGAGTAAGAATAAGATGTGTGTGTACTGGCAAATTTTAAGGAGGAGGTTTTTGTGACAGATCAAAGGAAAAAGAAGATACTTATTTTTTTTGTCTTAAATATACAAAATATTTGCTGATTACTTTGTTCCCTGAGTTTTGTTCCCTGAGTCTCAGAAAAGAAGAAAATCAAACTTCTCCTCATACATCTTTCTAGATTCACAGTTCCCATCAATTCTCTGCTGAAACCCAGTGTTCTCTCTGTGTAGGCAGTCTTTGAATTTCTGTGGAAACAAAAAGGGTCTGTTTCACCTATTATTGCTGCCAGGAGTGGAGTATACCTTTCTCAGCAGCAATTACATTTCCTGTACAGTTTCAGCATATTATTGTACCTGGCTGTCCTCATTACTGGGCAGGGGAAGCACTCAGCCCTGCCAGGAGAGCGCCTGCAGCCATTCCACCCAAACCATCGTGTTTTATGAGGTAATTTGATGTTCCTGATAATTATAAAGATTTGAGTTATAAGCAAAACTGTTGGCTTGTAAAAAGGGGAGGGGACAACTTTAGTGTCTGAAATGGTCAATTTCTAGAGGTTTCAATGGACCATGAAACATTGCTCATTGCCTGATCATGAAAAAGAAAGTGAAAAAAAAAGTATCTTCTCATGATCAGTGGAGTCAGCTTCTCCAAGTATATGGTCAATACTCTGGGTTCCTGAGCAAATGGAGACACCCTGGGTTGTACTTCTTGCTCCGAGAACAGTTTATTTCATATTTTTGGAATAAAAGCTAAGTTCATGTCTTCGCATTGGCAAGTAACTTTGCTCAATTATCTTTAAGGGATACAGGCCCACTGGATTATCAAACTGATGAGGAGAGAGGTGTCTCTATGCACTCACAGTGCTGTGCTCTACAGTTGAATGGTGAGTGTCCTCTCCTAGCAAGCAATTGTGTGGGTTTTAATTCATTCTTATAAGCAAAGGAACTCTGCTTATTTAGTTGAAAACAGATCTACTGAGGAAAAGTTAAGGCTCTGTCTTTCCTAGAAGGAAAGAACAGTCCCTTAGGAGATAGTAAAGAGTTGACTAGGACATATATCTTTGTAGGCTGAGTCAGAAACCAAGTAATGAGTTGCTTAGCACTGGAAGAAAGGATGTGGCTGAGCATGGATAGAAGCAGAACTGGCCACAGTTGAACTGATCACTGGATCATACTTCATGGAGCACAGTCTTAGGCTTTCTGTGTAAGTTCAGGGCTGTGTTCTCTCCTTAAAACTTAACTTGTAAAACTCCAAATTAAACACTTTCTTTCTTCCTTCCCATGGAAGGCTGATGGCATGCAACTTGACTGTTGGCAGAAAGGAACCATTCAGTGTACACCTAGCCCTGATTCTCTTACTCAAATTCTTGCAAAACTTCTGTTATTTAAGAAGAATTTGCTAGTGTAATGTGTGTAGGAGCAGACCCACTAAAAAAAATAATTAAAACCAGCATGTATTTGCTTTTATTTGCTCTTACGGATGTGTATAAGCTTCATGGAATCAGCTCAGCAAGTTTTAAATGTTCTTATGGAAAGAAAAGTCTCTGTCTACCAAGTTAATGGTGGAAATTGAGAATGCTTTGCAGCTGCTAAGCTGTTGTTATTTACAACATAAGTTTGGATCAAAAGATGGGTTTTAAAGAATTCCTAATGCTTTACTCCACTGCCAAATATGTTCAGCTTCTAACAGTGTTGAAACAAGCATTTCTACAGTGGCAGTTCCTCTAGGGTGATAAATCCCAGTCTATGTTCCTCAGACTTAAGGTCTCCATGATCACTCTGCCTGTGTTCATGAGCCAGGATTCAAAAAAATCACACAAAAGGAAAGTCTAAAGTCATATGTAGTGTTTGCCTCGATTCCCTTCCACTCATTCTAATTAAAGACACTCTT
>NW_010202154.1:26869-35060 GCF_000695765.1 Mesitornis unicolor
TGTCTTCTATTAAACTTTTTATTACTAAATGCTCCTTTCTGCTCACATGCTTGACATTACTGATAGCTGTAGCCACCCAACATGATCCATGTTGCTTGTGATTTATTACATACTGAATCCTTTATTCCACTCCTAAATTGCTCAGTTTGCTTCTGTCTGGCTTCAACAATGCTTCACAAGAAGTTCAAGTGCTGGACAGGCTGATTGCTAAGCTGAGATTTTATATACAGCTTTCTGAGCTGTTAAAGTGGCACTTTCTAATTCAAATAGAAATACATCGAAGAGCCATGTGTACTATTGTTTTTCTTCTCTACCGCTAATCCAAGTATTTCAGCGGTGCCTTTCCATTACACCGGTTACAAAACAGAGTTCTAAGTCAAACAAGATTAAAAACCTAGTACTGTGACTCCCAACCTAATTCCTGACAAATCTGTGATGCACCAGATGCTCCTTCCCTCGGGATGAAATGATACGTAGCTCTCTGTATTATCACTGCCCAGACATGTTTACTCCACCTAACTTGTTCACACGGGGGAAGAAGACTGTTTAAGGGAGGCATGCTTTCAAATGCATTTAGGAATAGAAAAGGTAGCAGGCAGATTTCTTGCTTCTTCACCTTTTGATGCCCTTGTTCACATGTCTCCTATTTCAGCAGTACTTTGGAGGCAGGATGTCAGTGGGTATGTTGAGCCTTTAGTTGTTAAATTGTGAGAGCTAACGCTTATTCTGAGAGACAGACAGAAGATTCTTCCCTGTACATAAAAGAAGGCCAAGAGCTGTCAAAAATCATGATCTAAAAACACAATAAAAACTTCAGCTCTTTCACTGTGATGTTCTTAAACAATCCAGGAAGAACGCAAGTATAATTTTAAAAAAAAGAGTCAAAATCCATTCCTTTTCAGTTCCAAGCACAAGAAATGATAATTATTTATAGACTTCTTTCAGTTAAAGTCTGTGAAGTCCCTTAACCACTGGTAAGATAAAGCAGATCAGGAGTGCCAGGCTGATTCCTTTTCCACATAAACAGCTCCTGGAGGGACAGAGATTGGCAGTGATGCCATGAGGCATTCTGCAGCTCATGGTCTAGCTAATACTTCAGGAAACCTGATGCATATGAGCTACAGGCCCAGTCCTGCACCTATCAATGTTTGTGGCAACATTTCTAATGATAACATTAGGAGCAGGACCAAGCCTGCTTTCAGAATTAGGTACTCTCAGTGTTTCAATAATGTGCAGAGGAATTGCCAGGAAAATTGTGAATCAAGTGGTAAATCTATGTCAACAGGAAGAGAGACCCAGTTTGGATCTATGTCCCTGTTTGTATGGGGGATGTTGTCATTTGCCTCAGTGTGTGGAGACATAGACCCAGACAAACCCAATATAGAGAAGTAGTGATTTGCTCTTTCTGCCTGCAGTCAGTGTGAGCTACCTTTGTAGCTACCTTTGTGAGCTCCAGCCCTGTCTGTCGAGACTGAGGATGGTGTAGGTGCAGCAGCTCCGCAGGATGGAGCTCTGCAGCTCCAGTAACTGCAAAAAGAACAAATCCCTACTGTAAATGTGGCCCAAGGCTATCTGTGTGACCTACCAGGATGATCTTTACTATTTATTGCTGACTATAAACCAAGTAGACACCAGAAACCAAGCAGAGGTCTGTTCACCTAATCTACCTGTTACAGCTCCACAGCCTGGGGCTTTTTCAATAAAAGCCTGGGCCTGAACATCACTAACTACGTGGACTCATCATACAGATGAGCTCTCTTAACTCCTCATTAGTTAGGAACAAAATAAGATGCAGCAATATTTTTTTCTGTGCAAGGTCTTCCACAACCTAAGGCTTTATTCAGTCAACACTGATCGTAGGAAACATATTTAATAACGGGAATAGTGTTTACTAAGACTTTAAGCTTTATCACAGTTTCCTCAGGAAAATCATCTTTAAGACAAAGTATTAAAAAAATAGGAGCCACTGTCAGGCTATTGTTATCAATGCAGGTCAAAATGCCAGTATTGAACTCTCTTCCTCCTTGGGTAGCTATTCACCCTTTTCCTTTTTTTGACTATGTATGGTTATTCTACATGTTTTAAGTTATAGCTGAAAGAATCCTTTTGTTTGAAAGGAAAGTTTATTTTATGCTTGGGAGTAAAAAAAAATAAATCAATAAAATTATATACTTCTCTTTGTGCAGATTGACCTTTTCTGATTTAATTTCAGGTCCCAATCTCAATCTAGAAACTGTTTTTTGTGCCTTCACTGAAAAGTGGCTGAAAATTCAAGATCCTCTGAATCAACAGCAGTAGAAGGATTCTTAAGTTAATTTAGTCAACATAATTGCTTCAGAAAAGGTCATGAAAATGTGTGGCTCTGGAACATTAGATCGAATCCAAAACTAAATGTATTCATGTGTACAAACACTAGCGAAGTCAAAAACTTCACACAATAATGACATCCTCCCAGGACTAAACAGCACCTGGATCACGGGGAATCAGCAAACCAAAACCAAGAGAGAAAAAACGATTGAGTTATGCTTTATAGAAAGAAAAGTTAAAATTTAATATAAATTAGTGTTGTGTTGCACAGAATAAAATGGTGGAAGCAAGCTAGAAAGGGAGAGAAACTGAAAGAAAGCAGTAATGCTTTTACACTACTGTTCTGTATTCCTTGTGTACCGTTCCTTAACATAAGTGTTAACATTAACTATAATGCAACACGGTACCAAATGCTTCAGAGTTGATATGGACTGTGAGTAGACTCTGTATGTAAATGTACCATTGCAAGGGTATGTGAGAACAAACCACTCCACCTACAGAGAGAGGTGTAAATAGATGCATATACTCCACATAGGACTTGATGATAGCATGATTCTCATCTATAATCATTAAATGCTCTCAGATCTGATTTCAAATGGTTTTGTCCATCCTTCCTGAATTTTTAGTAAAGATATTGAAAAAGCCTCTATAGACTGCCTGCAGATAATTCTGCAGAATGCTAACACATGCTTTAAAGCTTCCCTGTATGAAGGCAATATAGCACAGTTTGAATAAACCTTCAAATTCACTAATGACACATAATGGTAGGAAGGGATTGATTGCACTATAAGTTAAACAAGTGTATTTCAATTGGGAAATAACCCAGCAATTAGAACACACTTGCCTTCACATTATTGAATATGTGTGCCTTTTAATAACAGTGTGTGGAGACACTGTGCTGAATCACCCAACTTGGTTATGTTCTACAGAGCTTATTGTCATCATCTCCCTCCATGGAATCCATCTCTTGCCTGATGAGAACAAAAACAAGAGCTATGATCTGAGGCTTATTCATTAAAAGTTTCACAGGCAGACAACGTGTTATAGATTTTCAAATCATTAGCCTAAGCAAATATTTGATTACACACCAAAACAAATTACAAAATAGGCCTAACATCAGATGATTTGTCTCAGCTTTAACTCAAGCACTTGAAAACCATAGCCAACCAAAACTCTGTCCCCACTGTGGGAGAGCCATAGTTCTGTCTTCATGTAAAAGTGTAAAACAGGATTTCATTTGCTATTAATTTGTCCCTAATACATGCAAAACTTCATTTTTGGAGTGTGACCTTCTACAGACAAAGTCACAGGCATGAAAGACAGCAAGTGTGATGTTCAACTAGACTAACAGCAATGATTTGGAGACCATAATATGACAGTGTTGAGTCTATGCTGGAAGACAAATGGTGCTTTACGTGTGGAAAAATGGTTCTGGAATTTTTACAAAAAAAAATGTGAGTAGCAGTGATGGTGACTGAGTTTATATTTAGATTTCTGTCTGTTTACAATCTGTTCCCTATCTTTTAAGTCTTGTCTTCTTGTGCTCATGTTTGCTCATGGCCATCTCTAGAATTTCAATGGCAAACAAATGAGTTGTTACCAATAAGTCTGGAACTGTAACACTGATAGAAAGAAATGAAGCCTTTCTGATCTCCTTTATTTCTTAATATTGCAAAACTTTTTAAACACATAGACAAATTCCAGTGAACTCTAAGACGTCTGAAAGGCATGTGCCAAAATTAAGGTGAACTGAGACTAAATTTGCAGATGACTAGAAGTGAATGGCAGAAGTTAAGCAGTGACATGCTACTTAAAACAATGGGTAGCTCTATTTCATAAGCCAATGAATATTTTCCTGTGTGAAAATGCAAGTGATGTGGGATTGATCCTCTTGAAGAACTGGGAAATTGCCCATATCCTGATACTTTTCCTTTCAGAAGAAGATTCTTCATAGAGAGCACTATTGTTTGCAAATTTTCTTCTTGAAATTGTATCATTTGCCTAGAGGATTTGAGAGTTTCTTGTGCTACTTGGGAGCTTCTTCATTGACTTTTCCCTGTTCTACTTTAAAAATATACGGTGGGCTTTTTTGGTTTTTTTTGGAACAATTTTTCTTTTTTGTTCTTGGACATCCTGAAACATCTAGAGTGGAAGTGGTCTCTACATTGTATAGGAGGTATATACTTGTACTACATATTACAATTACTTTAGTTTGGAAGAGATCCAGTACTTCATTCAGATACATTTTTGAGGGCTGAAAGAGCATGAACATGCCTGTAGACCCTGCTGAATTTCGTAGCAACCATTGTTCCTTGTTTTTTCCTTTTTATTTTCTACATACCCTGTTTCCCCAGCTTCCAGTAATCTGAGTAACGTTCCTTTCTTAAGAACTAATGGCATCTCAAAGCATTAACTCTGAGTGGTGGCACAGATGCTCCTTTTCTGGCTTGCATCAATATGATACAAGTCACGGGACAGCTACAGATAGGAAGTGGGGAGGAACTAGTCAGCTGCATCACATGGACTCACCAGCTCAAAGCACATTAGTTTGTTATGTTGCCGCTTCACATGATATAATCCTGATTTTGACGTTATGTTATACTGACCTTTAAGTTTACTGACTAAAAAGAACAGTTATGTAACTAGGATCAGCTAAACCAAACAGAACAAAAATATGAAGAGATGGAATCCAGACTGAGGAAACTACTATTACAGAAATATAAACTGCTGCTCACAAATTTTGCTGATCAATCAGTTTTGTTACAGTGTTAAAAATGTTTTCCTTTAAAAGGAAGTCTGCAAATACGATCCAGTTCCTTTTAGTCTTCTGTCCTAACAAGATAACTTCTTACTTGTTATGTCAGAAAGAGATGCTAAATGGTCTATGAGTCCATGTGGAGGTGAGAACAGATAGGCAGAGGCATGTGTTAATGTTTTGTTTCCTTTTTTAAATACCAGCAGATGTAGTATGCTTTTAAGTAGAGCAGGCCCTGATTGGCTGAAAATAGCTAATGCTCTTTAAAAAACATGGCCCTCGTAAGGCCGGGTAGTTCTGGAAGGACTCCCAGAATAAAGTGGGAAGAAGGACTAGGCACAACTGAGGAGACAAAAAGAGGGCTCTGAAACCAGCTAAGATTAGTCTGTGTTGGGTCCTGGATTTCCCAGGGGTGGAGTGCTTCCCTAAAAGGTTCAATATGCAATGAGTACAAGAGGAATAGGACTGAGGACAAGAACAAGGTATGGATGTGGTTCTAAGATCTAGCTGAGCACAGAAGAGCCCTCCTTTTAACAGGAAACATTGAGAAGTAGAGCAGTGTGGGATCACAGCAAAGGTAGCCCATGTCACCTGAGAGAAGCTCATCCTGTCATGCGCAGTCTGCGTGGTCCTTCTCTCCTGACCAAGCTTGTTTTCATCTCCCAGAGGCTCAGGATCTCCAACTCTGATACCCTGAACTCTCTAAGGCTTCCCCTTTCTTCCTATGCTTTTACCTTATTTTCAGCTACTCGCTATTTTTTTCTCTCCTGCATGGTGTTCATAGGTTGAAAAACTTAAAGTAAGAGTGACTTGAGCCTTCATGGGCTGAATGGCCCCTGTCAGTTAGGCCATGGTGAGAGAGCAAGTGCTGACAAGAAAACTCAGGGCTATCTCCACAGCCCATGGAGGTAGGTTTACACATCCTGCACAGCCTACTCTAGGATATCATCCTGGAAAGCTGATACCCAGTTAGCTGTGGAGGTTAGCTTAGTTGGTCCTGAGAGCAATCAGCCTTTAAGTTTCTAGTTTTGCTGTAAGAAAAGGGCAGGCTGCAGAGCTGTAGGCACATATGATGACTCTGTGCTGCAGCTCAAGCTCACAGCAGGAGCTGCCCATTAAGAAGGAGGGATGACAGAGGTTTGATGTCAGCAGGTCCAAAATTTCACCTAGAAGGATTTTTTTACTGCCGTATGCAAGTAAGTGGAGTTTACTTTTGTTGTATCAGAATGTACAGGTGCTTGAGGTGCATTCTCTGCTAGAGAGCCTAAGATAAGATAAGAGACAGATAAGCTTCACCTAAAAGCTCCATGAGCAGCCAAGACTGTGAAGAACTCTTAGGCTTTTGTTTTGTCATAAAGGTCAGGCCATGGGAAGGAGGGAAATCTGGAATGAACACACGGTGCATGTTCTGCCCAGAGAAGGGTGTCAATACACTTGTTTACATCCTCTCTCCACAGCTTCCTTTCTGAATGGTAAGCAGCGTGTCTCAGAAACAGTCTCTTGAACTTCTTCATTAGGGATTTTGCTCTCTGCCAAGAAGGCAATAATTTAAAATCCATTCCTGTTTGGTTTTTGGTTTTGTTTTTGGTTTGGCTTGGTTTGGTTGCTTGTTTTCTGTTTTCCTTGATTTACCAAACTCAAATCTATCACTGGACTATGCACTAGAACTTAGGAAACAGGAAGCTCTGAAATAAGTTTGGAAACCAGAGAGAAATAGAATAGTTTAGTTTTATGTTGTAGAAGCAAAATTCAGCAGCAATGCAAGTAGTGTGTATTCCAGATGTTTTTTGCACCCTCTACTCCAAAGTCTTTCCTCCCACCCAACAATACCTTTCTCCTACAGTCCTCATTTCTAGTGCAGTTTGTGCTATTTAAATATGGTAGCACTTTTAGAACAGACCAAAACAACACTCTAATGTTGTACTTACTTTATTGTGGCTGCATATCACTTCTACATGGTATTTTGAGCCATTTTCTTTGTTCTGTATTTACTGTTCTATTGACTGCCTTGACTTGCAGATATGCTTCACTACCCATTGATTGTATCTAATGTTTTCCCTGTTCTCTTCCAATGTTGCTATTTTTCCACTTCATACTCTTCTCCTCAATTTACTTGATTCTTGTCGTCAGACCTTACATCCTTCCTGATAACATCAGATTGCGTTTCTACTGAAGGATAGGAGCTGTCAGGGCCTTATAGATTATCTTACTACTTAAAAAAAAAAAAGTGAGATTTGCTTGTAGTTCTAGCTCAGTTCTTGTGCCTGTATATCTGTTATGGTTCAACAGTCACACATGAAGAGCTAGTAAACTCTCTCTCTCTCTCTCTTTTTTTTTTTTTAACTTTAAAATCACATCATCCTGTCTGGTTCCTCCAGAATTTCCATCTCTAACATTGTCTTTAGCCCCATTCCTTGTTATGAATCCTTCTGTAGACATTTATAACTGTTAAAATATAGCAGTTTGCTCCTGAAACAAAAACTTGCTTACATGCCAAGGAAAATAACCTTTAAGGCTATGTGTAACAATGCCATCTGGTGTCTCCTGCCATAACAAGTTTTTTCTTTTGCCTTTGTGTCCCACTGTTTTCCCAGTCCCTTTGCCATCCATGTCAGCACTCATCTTCCTAACCCTTCTTCTCCTTGCCTTTCTTCCTCCTCAGTCCCAGTATTTACCAGATCTGTAATATCTCCTTTCCTGCAATGTCTCCTTTTTATTCATTGTATCTTTCTCTGTTGATGCCCTTCCACCACCACAGTATAGGATCAGTCAGTTGATCCTCCCTCTCATTCTAGTCTGGAGTGCTCTCTCCATTTGAAAGTTCCCCAAGTTTTTGTACTCACTGTTCATCTCTAATGTAGATGTGCTATGTATTGCTTTTTTGCCCTGTTTACCAACAGGACAAACCTATATATTGCCTGTCCTTTCCATTTATAACAATGACCATTTTCTACTGCTTCTCCTTTTCCATCACTCATATCCTCTGAAGTCCAATGCAGAAGAGGCCTCATTACTCCTCTTCCTTCTTGTTACTATAATCCAGTCACTATTTTGATTTTATTCTTCTATTTAGAAATTTAATGCATAAATTTCCCTGCTTTAGTCACAGAATCACAGAATCGCTCGGTT
>NW_010202155.1:0-13411 GCF_000695765.1 Mesitornis unicolor
CTCTTGGGGCACTCCACTAGTTACAGGCCTCATACTTATGTCCTCATACTTTCCTTGGCAATCCCACAGGGTCCAATTTGACAATATTTTATAGGATGCCATTAGGAACAATGGTGAAAGACAAAGGATTTCCATGCCATCAATAAATGGATAGCAGCTAATAATACAACTCCTCAACAGGTACAGGCTATACCCATTTCCTTTTGTCACTGTGAGAGGAAAGTGGGAGCCTGCATGAAAAGTAAATGATTCATAGTTGATCTGAGTAAAGCAGAGATTATGATAGGTAGAAAAAAACCCGAAGTATCTGTAATGCTAATGCTATGTCCTTTTCCAGCTTAGAGCAGCACAATCTTTTCAGCTTTATTTGAACTTTCCACCAATCCTAGCCTTTTTTTTTTTTTTGGTAAAGGTTATCTTTAAAGGTTTTGCACTCACTTTGATACTGATTTAATATTGTGGTCCATTTGCTTATTCTTTTCAAGATACATGCATTTGCCATTGAAATTATCCTAAAGTCTACAGAGAAGCTGCATGGTGTGAGGTATTCTGCCTCCAAAGGTACATGCATAAGCATGATTAGTGATTTAGCATCAGTGCCAAAATTTGACATGTTGATCCTAAAAAGGATTAAGTGTTTGCTAACCTGGGTCTACCAAATCACCTACCCTCAATGCATCATTATATAGGAAGAAAATGACAGCCTGATTTGTTCCCATCATCAAAGTTTGCCTACAAGGAATCTCTCAGTTTAATCATGCTATAAACTTCCAACAAACTGAAGACAAGCAACATGTTTTTCACATAAGACAACTTCCAATAAATTGATCAGCAGGGAGGTGTTCTATTAGCAGCAGATAGCAGCAAATCCTTCTTTAAGCTGTAAAAGTAATTAACAACAGTAGCAATAAAAAAACAAGGACAAAGATCAATAAGTACTTCCTGCATGTTTCAAAGAGCATATGTAACCTTCAGTTTTACTGAGTTTATATCTTTAAAGAGTACAAGTAGCAGATAGTGACCAAAACTCCCCAGAACCTTGTAGCTCTTATACTGTAGATAGCAAGTGGACTGGATGCCAACTAAAAAACATAAAAGTGTCTTTATCAGTGTTTTGAATAAGATTAAGCAACTAGATAAGCAAAGTAAAAACTGCCTTTAAAAACAAGCAAACATGCTTGTTACAAGTTAGTTAGATAAAGTCTGTAACAGTAGTGACAAAGAATTTAGAATACCTTTATTTGAGGAAGTTTATATAAATGAAATATATAAATATGTGAATGTTTATATAAATTTGTTATGGTTTAAGGGTTACCAGCCTGAAAGGGAAGGACAGGTGGTGTCTGTAGGACCCTGGGGGGTCCGAGATCAGTACTGTTCCCTCCCCTTTCCGGCCACAGTCTATAAAAACCCGAGGTTTACACGGGCTTTCCCTGTCTTCCTGGGCTGCTTCCTGTCGCATCTCAGGACGGCTGGGCTTAGCTCCACATGCTCGGCAGCATCCACCACCATCCGCTCCCGGCACCACTGCGGTCCCTGGTGACGAGTCACAGCGGTCACAGCGGCCACGAGGCACTGCTCAGACACTTCCACTCGGGACTACTGGGATCGGGTTTTGTATATAATTATCCTTTGTCCCTTATTAATTCCCTTTTCCTTTCCCCTGTTGTTTTCATTAAACTTGTTACAGTCTTAACTTCCAACCTTGTGCTAAGCATTTTTTTTAATTATTCTTTCTCTATTCCCTTTTTCTTAATCCTCCCCCTGGGAGGGGTAGGGGCAATAGAGAGAAAATCCTGCTCGCTCTCTTTCTCTGACCCTTAAACAGAGACAGAATTAAATTTATAAAATATATGCCACATGGAGTTTCAAGTAACTAGAATTTTTTAGTTTGAAGTGGAATTACATGTGTTTTAATGAAGTATACATTTTCAGCTGTAAGAGGTAAACACAGTATGAAGAGTAGATTAAGCATAAATCACTTGATCAAAAACCAACCAGTTAACAGAAACCATTACTGAAACAAGTATCCCTTGTGTAAGACACCAGTTTGAGAACAGATCGATCAGTACCTGAAGAAAAAATGCTTTTGATAATTTGTTTTTTAAATGAAAATTTTTTCTAAATGTCAAAGTTCTTCTTAAAAACAAATTTGGAATATGTTGCTTTGATCTATTCTATGTTGTGTGTTTGGGTTTTTTTTGCCAGAAATCAACTCTAATTTAAGCCTACTTAAGGCAGGCACATCAGTTCTGATTACTTTCTTTTCAAAAATATTTTGTTCTAGAATTGAGGAAGCGTCACATTATAAGATAAACACTGATAATTTGGAAATGAATTAGAGAGAAAGATCAGATATTTTTATGTAGTTTCCACTGGCCTAAAAGTAAGTGGCCCTTAAATATTTGGTAAGCCCCTCCAGAGACCCTTTGCAACTTTCAATAAACCTTTCCAAATTACTTCAAAGTAACCTTGTACTTCAGAGCAACCTTGTCTTCTGAATAAGTTTATACAAAATGAGCTTATGTACAGAGTACTTTGAGCATATACTATGATCTTCTGAGTACCTTTATGCATAATAAATAACTTTTAAAAAGAACAAGTTCTTGGTAACACAAGAGACCAAGTGTAAACTATTCACATGAACAGGAAAATGAGACAGGTATCTGACAGTCCTCAAGCATCTTTCTCACCATACAGAAGTGAATTTACAAGTTAGTGCAAGGTTTTGTATTGAACAGAATAAAATAATTTCTTTGTTCAGAGAAATTGGGAGACTTTCCTGAGTGCGAAGCTTTTTACACTGAATATGCACTAAAGAGATGACTTACTGAAGAACTGAAAATATTATTAAAACCTCCGCTGACAGTGGATACCCAGAGACTGTTTTGAGAAAGCCTCCTAAAAAAAAAATCATGCTTGAGCAGTTTCCATGCAAAAAGAGAGCTTGGAAAATGTTTTACAATATGATAATGACAAATGCATCTGTCAACTTGAACAGACATAAGGAACTTTCTCAGATATGATTAATTGGTGATGATAGATGTCTGCTTTACGTGCTGACAGTTGGAGAAGCAAGCTAGCCCAGACATTAGGTTCTAGAGAATCCATCACACTCAGCATAGGACAAAGTACAAATCTCTGCTGCAATGATTTCCACTTAAATACAAAAAACAATGTCTCAGTGAGGGAATAAAAATAGAAATGTGAAATGACATGTTTAGGGACCTACAGCATGACAGTGCTGTGCAGAGCCAAGAACAGAAAGAGCAATTGCTGGCTTCTAGACCATTTTCCTGTCTGCTGATCCTTACACCTCTTTGATGACTATGGGGCAACAACTCCAAAGTCAGAGAGTCAGAAAAGGCAAAGATGTTCCCATGTTTTATTTTTTCATTCACATACTCATCACTGTTTTTGGCTGGTAAAATGTCACAGGTGTCTCCAAAGCATAGTCAAACACCAGTGAACAAATAAGAGAATTATCTGAATGAAGGCATCACATTACTACTGGTTTTCATTTATAGTCACAGCAATCAACAGATCGTCTTGACAAGATCTATAGTTCTGTGCCTTCTAGCCTAGGAGCCATACATTTTTATTGCTGTTGCCTAGAAATACTAATGTGCATCCAATGTTTAAACCCAGCTGGAATACCTTCAGTGCACTGCTGAAACATTTAAGCAACTCATTGCCAGAGGCTTGAAGGCAGCTGCCATTGGTTCATGCAATACAGTTCTTCAACACAGGATAGATGGTTTATAATTATACATCTGTATATTCTCTGTGGAAAATTTGGTCCTCCTAGTGCAGTGAACACAGTAACAAACCCACACTGCTGAATTTTTTTACCTGATGACTAAAGTAATTGTGTACTCAATCACGCCCTTATAAACTTAGGAACTTATGTTTCCTTTTCCATTAGGGTTGCTGCATAAGATAAGGTGTTTTATAGACATCTGAAAATGCATTCATGGAATTTTCATCTGAAGGAGTATTATTTTTAATGTAAACTCTAATTTGGGACAGTATACAGGAAGGTAATAAAACAAGACTGTATAATCAGAGGGCAGGTAGAGACGGAAATCCATCATGGACATCCTAGGGAGCACCAACCAAAGTAGGGAAGTAGGAACTCTTCAGTTTCTCTGCTAGAAAAGTGCTAGAAATAATGAGCAGAGAAAGGTGTGAAGGGAAGAGGAGAGAAGGGAAAAGAGAAACAAAGAAGAGTAGGATATGGAAGAACATGACCACCATCTGCATCCTTCTCAATGGAGGGTACTGTCTCAAGGGGACAAAATGGTACAGTGCAACCTCTGAATATGAGCCCAGGAAGTCATGAGATGACACAGAAAGCCGATACTAATTAAAGGATTGAGATTTATGATTTTTAGCATGATGATAGTCTGTCTTACACTCACAAATGAGGTTTAGGATAACAAAAAGTTCTAAGTAATGTTGTATTAATGAAAGATACTAAAGATATTTCACAAGACTTCGTATTACTTTAACCAAAAGACTAGTTTAATTATGAGTCTTGTGACTTTTCCTGCAATGTTAATAGAGTTCTTATCATAGAATCATAGAATACCAGGTTGGAAGGGACCTCAAGAATCATCTAGTCCATGTAGAAGTATAAAGGTTGCAGATTAACCGTTCCGAAATTTTGAAGGTCTCCATAATCTACCACTGGCTCTGAAAAAAAAGTCTCCAAGGAGTCAGGGGGGAAAAATGGTTCTGGATCAATAGATCTTGTCTTACCATGTTTTCAATAGTGAAGTGTTGAACATTCTTTTTAGAGATGGACAAAAGACTGCTAGCAGAAAGAGGAATTCATTGAAAAAGGATGGTTCATTAAATTTTAAAATATCTCTGGTTGAGTTCTTTTCCTCAAAAATCTCACTTATAGTCCAGAAGGTCTGTGCGTGGAGCCCTGTCATCCATAGCCAGTGCATTGCAATGCTCAAACTCTGAAGCTGGTTAAACTAGATAATCCGTAATCAAAAAGGCAGAGGGTGAAATGACACCCCACTAAGTTCATCCAAAGATGTACATTTCCCATGGCCTCCTTAGGAGCCCAAATCCCTCAGCAGTTCTGGGTCAGAGGGCTCCCAGGCTGACCAGTTTAAGATCTCAGAGGCTCCCCCACCTTGACATCTTCCTCCCTTTTATTATTGCTGTATAATTCTGTGGAATTACACAACACTGCTTGTAGCTGGATTCACCTCCTTCAATTCACCTCCTGCCATTATTCAGGCACTAAGATCTGAGTTAGTTGTCCAGACTTTGCAATCAATGGAAAGAAACACGCTTTAATAGCTTGTTATTTTCTCACTGTAATGTACATTTCTAATCTATAGTATGATTTATCTGACATCTAACTGCTTATTTCTTCCCACTAATTATTAAAAAAGCCTGATATATCTGAGATGCTAGATGCCTAAAAATAGTAAAAACGTAGCTGCTATGCTATACATCAATGTTTCTGAAAGAAACACTTGTGAAATTTCCAGTTTGTAGGCAATATCTGAAAAAATGGCTGTTGCTCCAAATTAGAATAGAAACAGATTTCTGAATACCCTAATTACTCACAAGCAATGAATCACACATTTCCATCAACTGAGAACTGGCTCCCGGAAAAGTCCATCAGTGCCATCTCACCAGCGTTCTGAGAGTTTAATTGTTCCTACAGGTTGGAAGGTCATCTACCTAAACACCATCATTTTAAGCCTTTTAGCAGCAGTAGAAATTAGTTTAGGAAGTCCAGAAAAACTATTTGAGAAATGAGGAGAGTACCATAGAACAAGAAACTATGTTTAGCCTTTCTAAAGAAAATTGAAAATTGATTTAACTCACTCTGTATCCATCTCCAGAATGGAAAGAAAAAATAACATGAGAGGAGGCTTTTATTTTATTACAAGAAGACATAAAAAGAGTTAAAGAAAAGGTATCAAGTAAAACCACATGAGAAATTAGGCCCACATTCTTACAGGCATAATAATATACCATTCATATGAACTGTCAAAGATAGTAGAGGCAACTTCCCTCTCTGCCCCCGTCTTAGGACTGAAAGACTTCTAGTTATTATCTAGTCAGGAACAAGCTGTGTTTTGATTAAATATAAATATCTCAGTAGAGAGGTGAAATGTAATGGCATTTAGCAGCAAAGTATTCAGACTACACATGATCTAGGACAGATGTACACTGCAAAATAACACTCAACAGAAAAACAAACTAGCAGAAATCCCTTCTGGCCTTCTATGTTGTTTACTATGTGATTACTTTACTTGATTAACCTGCTCCTGCTTGGAAATGAGAGCACGGTTCCATGACACAATTTCTCTGGTGGTAAAGCCATTTTAACAGAACCCTTTATCTCTCAGTATATATTTGCTAGGTCGCTTACAGTTTATCACACACTCTGTTCTGATTACTTTCTTTTCCAGTGGGTCTACGCTGTAAAGTAGCTTTGCAAAAATACTTTGATTTAAAATACACCCCTTCTTCCCCCAGTGTAAAGGCAAAGGATTTAGAACTTTGAGTCAAGCAACAGGAGAGGATCATTTTACAGTGTGTTACACTTGAAGCCTGAAATATTGCCTATGTGAATACTGGAAGTTTCAATCATAAGCATATAACATGATGCATTTCTTGATTACTCTTGAACTATTATGTCTTCCATTCACTTATCATCTTTATATTATGATGAATGAAATTACCAGACCTAGCCTTTGTTGTAATTTTATTAGTACCAAGCTAAGCATTTATTACTTAGATTAGGGAGAGGGTATTGGGGTTTTTCTTTAATTATTGAAATGTTATTCCTCATGAGTAACGACGAGAACAAGCTGTGGAAAATCAATGAGAATAATTCCCTAGAGAACTATACTACAAGGTTAAATGCTTCCATTTGGGAATGTTTGAACTGGTTTTGTAGAACAAGATAGTTCACAAAGTACAGTGATAAGAGATTCAGCATTACCTATAGAATTTATCAAGATGGCTTTGAGAATAAAGTCTTCATTCTGAGCATCACTAAGTGCAATGCACGGCTTCCTTATCACAGTATTAGATCATAAACTCTCTGCTATCCAAGCATCTCATCCAAGTGGGGCTTGTGTCTGCCCTAACTCAATATAACCCCCTGTGAAATCGATAAGACCACTACTGCTGACCTTAACAGGAGGCAGAGTAGAGTGAAAAGAAAACGAGATGGAAAAAGTATTGATTAATCAAGCCCTTTTTCCCAGCCAAAGTATGATACTGCAAAAAGTACCAGTGTTGAAGGAGCTTCTTCCTCTGTACTCTGCTAGTCTGTATATAATAACAAGTTTGCAATTAATATTACGTTTATACCACTGTAAAACTTAATTTTTAGCTAAAAAATTTATTGAAGAATTTTATGTGATCATTTTTTATCGTTGTATAGTCTTCTGTAAGTGCATTCTTAGGGTGTCCTATTATTATAGAAACAAAACATAAAAATCCACCCTTCTTTTCCTTTACAGGAAAGGAAAAAGGAAAGGAAAGGAAAAGGAAAGGAAAAGGAAGGAAAGGGAAAGAAAAGAAAAGAGTAAGATAAATTGCAACTGGAACTTGCCACTAGTGTTTCATGTATTTCTGGGCAGTCTTGTCAGTTCTAACTATTATTAAAATAGAAGTTTGTTTCACAGAGAACTGGTAATATATACTGTCTCCATTATACAGAAGGAAAAGCTGAATTAGTTTTGAAATGAGTTATTAAGAAAAGGAGACAAAATATGATTAAGATACCTTCCCATTTTTGCATATGCAATATGAGATAAATGTCAACTCTGCTTTCCCGTTGAAGAAAATAAGTAGAAATGCATGTGCTGCAATTTGTTCAAAATCTAATTATCTTGTTTGATGAGAAACAAATCTTTTCCTAGAGTGCTAATTGCCACATATTTTCTTAAAGAGAAAAGAAAGGACAATTTCTAAGAAAACGTAATGTAACAAATATTTGAGATAGCTTAGTATTGTTCTTCATTTCAGCTTAATTAGTTCCCTCCTTTAAATATTGTTCAAGAGTTTTCACATTTTAGGAAGAACCCTTCAGTCCTCTGTAATAAAACAGACTTGTCCAGACGTTGCATTAAATCACTAAAGGAAAGTAAACTCAGATGGAAATTCTTGTCATATGGAGAAGAAAGGCAAGCATCATACTGTTCAAACACAGGTCTGGCATGGCAGAAACATGAAGGAAATCCCTCTCTTTACACATCTAGACTTGTTCTTCCTTTTAGCTTCATACTTGGAAAAAATAAGGTTACCACCTTGAAACAGCCCAGTAAAGATCTTCTAAAACAATGAGACATATAAAACATCTGAGTTACATGAAGAATCTGGTTGAGCTGTTTCAGCTAAAGAAGAGAAGACCAAAGATTAATTTCATAACAGTTTTCTAGTATGAACAAGACTTCTGTAAAGAGGAAGAAAATAATAGGTACTCTTCAGTTGTGGTGTATAGGGCAAGAGGTAATAGGCTTGTACTGCAGAATGGAAGATTCAGATCAGGCACAAGGAGAAAAAGGCTTCAGACGTGTGGTTTCAGAAGTCAATTAAAAATAGGTATAGGGATCACAGTCACAAAAGGTATAGGCTTAGTGGACACTGTCTTCAGAAAGAGAAACGGACAAAGAGATTTCAAGAAGGTTGTTGTGTTTACTGGGTCACTAGGCCAATGCACCAGTTCCCTGAAAAAAGTATGCTGTCTTTCACACGAATTATAGAAGGCTGTGATTCTGAGTAGTTGTTCTTATTTCAGTTAAGCAGAGAAAAAAAGGGTTCTCATTTGCTTTCAGTTTGCAAGTCCCAAAACACAGACAATATCCTGATACAAGATAGCCCTAAAACATGCTTAAATTCCTCCCTGTTCAGGAGACCATTCAAGCAGGACTCAAGCATATTTAATTGTTCTTCTGAATGAAAGATCAGAATCTGTTCTGCTTCCTGAAACATGATCACTAATGCCCAATACAAGCTTTTTCAATTAATGACAACTCATTATATTGTTATCTTTTCTTAAAAAACATGTATATAATCCAGGCTACCTTTCTTAACTATGTGGTTCTTGCCATCTGCTGGCAGATATTTTACACTGTCAATTTAAAATGCACAAATTACTTGAAGTTAATGAAAAATAATTAAGAAGAATGTTAAAAGCTGTATTAGTAACAAGAATTTATTTTACACAAATATTGGGTATTAATGTTGTGTATCAAAAACTTTGAGAAATTTTTTTTCAATCAAGATTAAAGCACTTCTAAAATAAAAATATAACTTAGCACATATTCTATATGACCAAAGGAATCATTATAATATAGCATCTAATCACCAGGACAAATTCTACAGATGAAAACCAGTAGTAAATCAATTGCTTCACCTACAAATGAAATGTAGTCATTCAATTCCATACAAGCAATACTGTACAAAAGAGATGGCCTTGCTGGGGTGGCCTTTTTATGTCATGTTGACACTGAATAAGAATGAGTTCAGCTCATACAGAAACAGAAAACTGTATAAAATTGCAATTCAAAATAGCAAAGAATATCTGGACCTTGAACTTTACTAACCTTCATGTTTAAGTGCATGGATTTTAAGAATGGTTGCATATATAGATAAACTGTCTTTTCAGTAGCATTTAAAACCTAAAGGAGGACCTTTGTTAACATTTCACGTTACTAGCATTTAAGAGTAATTCACATACCTGGTTTTAATGTTTTTATTGCCACGGGAGTGGTGTTATTCCACAGTCCTTCCCATACCTCACCAAACTGACCAGATCCTAATTTTTTCAACAGTTTCAGAGATTGTCGGTCTATCTCCCACTTATCAGCAGTTTTATATGACAAATCAAAAGTAGTAGGAATTTGTACCTGGTAAAAGAAAATAAATAATACAGTTAGAGTTTTCTAATATTTTTTCAACAGCATATACAAGTAATTGTTAACTATGTCATGTAAAGTCACAACTGATATAAATAATGTTTTCTTAGAGTACACACACATGATAAAGTAAGCTGAGAACATAAAATACAGCCCACATTGCTAGAAATAAGAAATACTCCAAAGAAAATACCCTGTCATTAAAAGTAAAAATTAGAAATCATCCCTCTAGCAAGCTTTTTGTACAGTGACGTATTGCTTGCCTGAACCTTCTGGGTTTGTCTCAGTAATTACCTATGGACAGCTAGAGTTATGAAGTTGGAGATTTCATCTCCATATACATTTATAAAAAAGTATTCATAAATCATGATTTGGCATATTTTCTCCTCCAGCCCCACAATAATTTGTTCAAAATGGCATGGTATTTTATTACTACCATATTAGCTTCAAGAATAAAACTGCAGCGCTACCCAAAACTTCCTGAACATAAGCAGATCATCACCATTTTGGAATGGCAGAAGGAGATAGGAGGTTAACACCTTCTGACTGACATATAATGAGTTAACTTACAAAAAATACATTGCATAATGTAGCATCCACTCTTACCTTTAGGCATGGCTTTCCGAGCACCACACAGAGGCCATCACTGTTCTTACTGTAATAGTCAACAAATTCATTCAGAGTTTTAAATGTTTTCCTTCTGCTTAGGAAAAAGCCGCCTTCATCCAGCTTTCTGATCCTGTAGTGCTTCACCAATACACCATCAAAAACTAAGAAGGTTTAAATATATTAATTTTCCAGGAATTATAGCAGTGATACAATATAGCTTATGGCCAAACCATCATAACGTTCCTAAATGTATTTGTGAGGACCTTAAAATAAATTATTTCCGTTTCAAAGATAACAGCTATAAAAACTCTCTTTCAAACCAAAGCCCACTCTTTAGATAGCTTAGCATATCTAGTCTACCTGTTTTCAGCCATTCAGGTTCAGAGAATCTTGCACCATAAGAACTGATGAAAAAATATATAATTACATTTTCTGAGGCAGCTCATATTTTCCAACTTTTAGGACAAGAAAAACAGCCAGAAGGATCTAATTCACAGAAATAATTTAATCAGTTTTTAATATTTCATTTATCAGTGTTAACATTCCAAATAGCAGCTGCTGACAGACATTTTAGAGCAAACAGATATACCCTCCACATGGCCATGATTCTTTGGAAAGCACTCACATCTTCCATGGGTTTTACTGAGTTTTGTGTGTGTTTGGAATATGTACAAATCAAGCCAATAAAGTTCTGTTTTGAGTAGCTGATGACTCCCTTTATACTGAGATGTGTTTGATTCTAATCTGTTCTTTCCTAATTAACAAGACGTTTCTCTTCTCACCTCCTCTGGGTTATTTACCTGCATGCATGACACCCAAAGTGTCCTTCCCTGTGGCCGTCAGAGCATTGTTTAGAGTTGTCAGAAAGAAGGCTGGGACACTGCGTGCTGGGGCTAGACTTTGCCTAGCAGCAGGCCAGAGATGAACAAAAAAAAAATGCACTGCCGCTCACCTAGTACGTTATCCAAGGAATATTAGGCTTGTGAATGCCATTTCTGATGACTCTGTCATATATGGTTTAGAGCAGTGATCTCCAAAGCAGAGTGCATGCAACCCAAGACAACCCATCAAGGTGTGGGAAAAAAAATAATTTTTGTACCATTAATAAATAAAATAAAATAAATAGTTTAAACTGTTTATTTTGTCTATATCTCATCCTTTAAAAATTTTTATTTGTGTGCATGTTCTATAATGTACATAATCTATAGTATAGTAGTACACGTATATAATTTACAAATATATAAATAAATAAACATATCATAGAATTTTGGTAGGAAAAGACCTTTAAGATCATTGAGTCAGACCATAAACTGTCCACTACTAAACCATGTCTCTAAGAACCCTTTTCTACCCATCCTTTAAATACCTCCAGGGATGGTGATTCCACCACTTGCCTGGGCAGCCTGTTCCAATGTCTGATAACCCTTTCAGTGAAGAAATTTTTCCTAATGTCTAGCCTAAACCTCCCCTGGCACAACTTGAGACCATTTCCTCTCATTCTATCTCTTACTAATTTTGAGAAAAGACCGAAACTCATCTCACTACAACCGCCTTTCAGGTGGCACAATCAAAAAAGTTTGGATACTACTGGCTTAGAGATCTCCTTTATAAAGCAATATCAGCAGCAGCAGTGGTGGGCTGAGTGTCAGCAATGAGGGTAGTTCTGAAAAGCTAGAAAGGGATGTAGTCTCTCATGTGGAATGTTATTTAGCATGACACTCCATGACTGAGACATCACTCTCCATTTCCAATGGGTAAGGGAGAGCTTATGTTTCATACTGAAGGGTAACTGATTTAGCCTCTCTCAGAGGGGTATCCCACCCTGCATTTAACAAAACAACACAGTGCTTTTCCATCACGAGAGAGCTCTCAAGGGAAGGAGGATGCTCCAGTTGCCATCTCAACATTACACCTTTCCAATAGGCCATGTGGCTCCTTCCACATCCATTGATCTGGGAGATTAATATTACTGTCCCCTTCTCAGGGCCCTCACACAAGATGGAAGTCTGAAAAGCAAAAGGGAGGCATAGAGGAAAGGCCTTCTGCTGTTTACCTCCAGTATACCTTTTAGTAGCCAAAATTCCAGGAAACATATTCAATTTAGTCGTGTTGACTAGTGGCTACTTTTAGTTAAATAATTTAATAGAAATACTTTTCAATCCCAGCAGCAGACTCAGCCTGTTACATTAGAAAATATAATTATCTAAAATTGTTATTGTTCTTTCCAGGAGATAATATAGCTGATAGATCCTTGATATTTTAACACTGCATGAATTTTGGCAATTAGTTTGGTTATACTAACGGAAGAATACACAGCTACATACTGTATGTAGATAAAACTTATAAAAAATTATAGGTTGCATAGAATTAACAAAGCTGATATAAAGTATGTCTTTTCTCTCTATTTAAGTGATTAATTTAAAAAGAAAAATCTGTCATTCCTTAAGTACTGTATGTACATGTATGATCATTTTTCTACTCCATTGTGCGACTGTCATCCCAGGCCACCAGAGGGCATACAGGAGCTGCTGAAAATATCGGTAGATTTTGTGTCTGCCACAGGTAATATTTTGAGAGACATGGTTTACCAACTTACAATTCTGTATGAGGACCAGAAAAAAGAATATTTGTAAATATTCATAGCTTCATAGTAAAAAGATAATTACATCACACTTTTCACATGCTCTTTATTTTTAATTTAACACCTCATAATTAGTATTTTTTAATTATAAAGTATATGTCTATTTTTGTGAAGTATCATTTGGAAATTGGACTGAAGCAAAATGAAGTAAAATGTAATTCAGTAACAACAGACTGGGAATGTAATTATTTTTCCAAAGTTCACAGCAAAGTGCATCTGGCCAAATGAGGAAGTGTGGACTGGACGAACGGGT
>NW_010202156.1:0-27143 GCF_000695765.1 Mesitornis unicolor
TCATCTCGGAGTCCTGTGGTCGTCTTGCACCGTACTATTGACCTCTTACCTAGGCAGCCTTTGGCAGTCTGAACTCCTATGTCTGTTTCTGTGCATTTACCTTTAAGATACATTAGCAGAAGGCTTTGGCTATCAAGTAGGAGATAAATTGACATACATTATCGTTAGCTGTATGTAGTTTCTTTTCTCTAAAAGAATTTTCAGGTCTTGAAGGTAATAGCAGAATATTTACTATTTTCACTGTTAAAGCACTGAGTGCAATATATGAACAGAGACTCAATATGTTCCATCTAGTCTTGTCAAAATGTCGAAAATTGTACTATGAATAGTTCAAATAAAACTGACTATCTCACGTGAACCATCTAGTATGTTGGTGGATTGTTGCTTTTTGTTAGTTTGTTTTGTTCTGCTTTGTTTTAATTTTTCCTAATTATTTGTAATTACAGAAATATTTGCATGTCTGGATCCTGATATGTGCTTTGCCATGGTGAAAGTGAAAGAAAAACTGGAGAAAATAAAACTAAACTTTTTGTTGTCTTCTTTTTAAAAGACATTAAATGGGGAAATAATTTTTCCCAGCTGTTGTAAGTGTGTTGAGGATTAGTCAAACTAAAGGTTTGCTTGGTGAAAAATAAATTCCCTTTTCTTGGTAAAAAAAACATCAGATCATGAAAATATAATCTCTTTTTCCTTCTGCTGAAACTTTCATAATACAGCTGTCAGCACACCTTATTTATCACCTAGGACTGGTGATATCTATAACCTACGAGGTGGGTTTTTTTAAAATCGAATTAAAACAAGTAAAAGTTTTTTATGCAAAGACAGAGGTTCCCCTAATAGAGTACATAATTAAATCAATGTGAATAGTAAACCAAAAAGCCATTAGAAGAACACCACTCAGGAATAAGATGGACTTCAGAACATGACTTAAGATGCCTGTCTGGAAATCTTGATCATATAGTACAGAATGTTAAAGGAAACAAATTAGCTGTATGCAAATACATTTTTGATAATAAAATTTGGAAAATTGAGACAAAACCTTTTAAATATTATGATGTGCAAGAGGATTGTGGAAATTAAATAAGTATGTCTAATTGTAACTTAATTTTGGAAATATTTCCTGGAATCAGATCCCTACTAGTTAGGTCTCGTTTTAGATTAATTTCTGGACATTTAGAGCAATATGTTCCTTCCTGTAGTCCTTAACATTCCATACAACTATAATATGCCATTTTCAGAGGTGCTTCATTTTAGACATTACTTCTTTTCAGGAGGTACTTTCAAAAATCCAATGACGTAGTTAGGTGTCTAAGTTTTAAGTATCTAACTTTAGTTGCCCAATTTGGAATACTCAAGTCTTAATATTTACATTCATGACATTAATTTAATTTATATTTTGTGGCTAGAATGATTTAGTCTTTAACATTCTTAAAATGCTGACATGCTAATATAGTAAAAACTAAAAAGAAAGATGATCTAAAACAATTTATCTGAAAGGATGGTTGCAGTTGAACTATGCAAGTGAGACTGCATTACAGTTATGGGCATTTTATTTCTGTATCGCTAGAGATAGTGGTGGCCAACCTACAGGCAAGTTCATTAATCTTCCTAGCCTCAAAGAAATGGAATGTCATACACTGCAATGTATTCTTTATTGCTATTCCTGCATAGCTTTTCAATAACATTCTTTGTTAAATATAAAAACAAGAAAAGTTTAAATGGGATTTGAAGAATTAGAAGCTGTAGTCTCATGAATACTCTTCAAAACACCTTCAAGATCACCCATAGCTATCCAATTTATAGGGGAATTTTTTAAAACATGATCAGTTTTAAAGTTTACACTAGCTACTTATACATCAGTGCAGAGGTAGCAGGACTATAAGTGTCTATCCTATAATGATAATTACAAGAAAACTAAACCAAGACAGGAATAAAACTGTAAAACTGCTTTATAAGACTCGATTAAAAATGTAAATATGCTGTTATTTAAAGAAAGTTACAACATATTAAACATTTAATCAATTTCCTTATTAATTTTAATCTGCCTTCGCAGATTCGTAGTTGTCATTAATTTGTGTTTCCTACTAACAAGAAGTCATAAAATCAGTAAAATTAATACCAAAGAGGATTTCTTTCAGACAAAATTGTGCCTAAATTTATAGAAGTATAGGCATTTAAAGCAAGCATATATCAATATCGATAGAAACACAAATGCAGACTCAGGCATTCTCAAGTAAAAAATTCTTTTAAAGTGTGATAATTTAATTAGTCTTGATTTAATAACTTCAACCTCAATTCAGCAATTTTCTAATAGTTAAGATGTTTGACAGAAGCAGTTTTAGAATGAAAACGCTTATTGTTTGAGATAGTAGCACAGAATAATTATTAGATTTTATACAGTAAATATATAATTACATTCCTCTGGTATTCTCTATTTTACATTGTGTGCATGTCTGTGATAAGAATATTAGAAATATCCTCCATTAAAAAAAAAAAATTAAAAATCACCTGCACTACTACTTTTTTGCGTTTTCTGCCATTGTTTTCTTCTGTTTACAAAGATCCTGCTATTCTGCCACAAATCTCAATTTTCTTAAACTGGAAAAAAATATTTAATGTTCTTAATTTGTTCTTCATAGTGAAACCCATTTAATGATTTTTGCATCTAATGATATATTTTTTACATCCAAATGCACTTGCATGCCACCTGAGTTTTCCAACTTGTTTTACCAACAATTTTGAAGGGCCACAAAAGAGCTAAACTGTGTTATTTAACACAAAACTTGGGCTATTTTATCAATAGACTTCATTGAATTTTACCAAGATAGATCAACATTACTTGCCTCATAATGAAACAGTGATGCAGAAAGGTCAAATGACTTTATCAACCTCATACAGTAAATATTGAGAGAGAAGGACAGAACGTAATACCTGTGACTATCAGTCATATTGTCTCTGTATTAAATCCCATTACAGGTTGCTTATTAGCTGTGTTGTTTCCAGTAAAATTTCTGAGCCTGGCCCAGATGTCAACAAGTTCTGTGAGTCTGATGGATTTTCCTACATAATGACTGACTCTATCACCTTAATTTTCCACTGTTAATCTGCCATTCAGTCTGCAAAATGTTCAATTTGGATCACTTGACTCTAATTTTCTCTTCTTCTAAATGGTGAAATGCTTGTAGTCTTCATAAAATGTAAGTTATGTGGTCCTTCAGGCCAGACAATGCAACATCAAGGCTAAAGAAGCAATCTGGCTAGGACAACATGACTATAAATGTGTCTTAAGAAAAACCCCAAAACAGTCCAGGAACTTTCCTTACTAGAACAAGTTATGGAACCTGCTTATCTGGTTATCAGCATTAATTAAAATACTGATTGCTTCCTGGCTTTGCATGCAGCTTCTGTAATGCTTTTTCACATTGGCTAGCATAGGTTAAAAACAGCAAAAGGTCAAAAGTAACAAACCTATGCTTTACTTCTGAACTTAAATCTAGCTATAATGCTTGCTGAGTTTATTAAAGTATTTGTGAGGGGTTTAGGTTGGGTATTTGTATTTGGTTTTTGTTTTTTTGTTCCTAAACCACTGACAGTGAGAAGATTGGCTTATTGTCTTCCAATAGAGGAGAACATTTAGCAGAACATTCTTGCTAAAGCAAACACTAACATATTTGTGTATATTTCTGAAAGAATATCCTAGTGGTTTGTAAAACAATCAGTAACCACAAGTTAAATCAATATTTTTTCTGAAAAATAGACTTTCTTGTTCCAGAAGTTATGTGAAATTTCTAAAGCACCAACATGATCAATTCCAGTTTAATATAGATAATAGTATGTACCTCTAAGCCTGTCTCTGACTTACTCATTGTCTACTGATACAAAACACATACTAAACTAAGGAAAGTAGTTCTGGATAGATACAGTCCTTTGATGCGTAATTGAGACTTGCTTTTACATCTCCAAGGGAAAAGATTAATCAATAAATCCCAAAATTACGTAAACCACATCAAGAATTTTTTTGTCCTGGATAATATAAGCCAGATTTTAAAAAAAATCTTCAGAAATGCATGTAATAGATGCTTTAACAATTAATTTTATCGTAGAAAGTTTTATGTTTTGGAAGGAAAAGAGAGGAGCTGGAAATAGAAAACAATACAAGTGTTTTCTCAATATAAAATATGGCTTTATTATCAATAGAGGAAGAAACCACAACCAAAATATCAGCAATTACAGTACGTTAATATTATCTGGTCTTTCTACCCTATGACTTTTAAGTTCTATGTAATTGTAAATAATATACCACTTAGTCTGAGAGCTTTTAAGACATGTGAATGATCACATTTTGGTGTGGCTGCTTACATGGGGTGTATTGCACAGAAAATTTGCCTACAGACATTATCTTGTATTGCACATCAGAGAAGGCAGTGGCAACACATAGAAGATGATTTCCCATGTATAACAGAAAAATTGATGTTCTACTGAGAGATTCAGACCTTCATTTAGAAGAAACATAATTTTGATAGTGGTATGCATCAAGGTTGCCTTAAGTTTTCAACTTTGTTCCTGTGATCAGAATCAAATACACTGGGAGAAAAACCAACAGCAACAACAAACACCTCAGTGCTTATAAAATTAATGAAATGGAGTCATTGCCTTCAAGGACTTCACATAAAACATGTCTGTTTGGGTATTTCTCCAATATCGTCCTCCAAAGTGTCCTGTAAATATAATTAATTCATATAAAAATACCTTTTTCAGTTAGTACTCAACAATCAGCATTATGGTTGATTAAACCAACGTTTCGTTACAATGAAAAATTCAAAGTATATTAATCATTTCCTATCATATTTTAGATAGTAAGCAGAATATCTAATGACATCTGTTACAAATGTGACAACAAATGAAATATCTTGGCCTAGTTTATGTTATTAGTATAAAGTCTAGTTTATTTCCTAAGTAACATAACTAGAAGCAGTAGGCTGTGAATCCAAACACCTCTACCCTCACTGTAAAACAGAAACATCTAGGAGCTTTCTGGAAGTGGTTTCCATGGATTTTTCAACAATAGAGTAAATTGAAAGTCTCTTAGTAAATTTTTCAGGTCCTGGAGAGCTGTTATATTGGCATCCCATGGATCATATTGTTAATTTTAATGATGTAAAATGCTGGCATTGACTTTCACATAAATGGTCTCCATAAATCTGAATTGTGGGATCAAGGCCTACTACTAGAGATTGGTAAATTAATTCTCCTCTAATGCTACAAATGCTGTACTATTTATCATGACTAAATAAATTCAATATTTCAGTCGTTAAGAATTCAACACTGAAAACATCTGGATTTCTTTAGATTTAAACCAAGGAATAAATTCACTAGCAGAGGTCTATAAAACAAGGTTCTAACTCTCTGAAGGACTTTAGAACCCATCAACCAGCTCTTTATTAGGGAAACAATATTTACGGAAACTTCAGGAGTCCAAATTAGCTGTAGGCCAATGAAAAAGGATTTATCTTTTTTTTTTTCCTTGGTTTTTTTTCTTGTTTTATTTTTTTAATTTCCCAAGGCTAAGACTGTTTCAAATTAAGAAGCCATTTGTGCTGTATTTTCAAGAAATTGAATTATAGCAGACTTCTAATGCTTAAAATATAGATTGCCCTGCTAGTTACAAGATGTATCCAGGTTATTTTGTTTGTTAACCACATTCACTATCAAGGAAGGGGCAAATGCTACCTGTCTACAGATTTTAACTTGTGATAGAATTTCATATTGTGGCTTTTTTACTCTATACATGGTGACATAAGATCAGAAAAAAATAAAAGCATATTTAATTGTGAGTTAATGAGGTGAGTTAAAGCTGCAAAGTATAAGATAAAATAAATATCTTTATTTTAGAAATATACAGACTGAACAGGAGTCAAGTTCTCAGGTAATGGAAACATACTGAAGAAAACTTTAAGAAAACATGAAACAGATCGCCTAGAAATTCTTTTTCTGTGCATGTATGCTTTTCTGTCTACTTAAAACTGATGCATATTAAGAGAATATTTTAACTGTGCACTTCAGATCTTCAAGATGATTTCAAGACATTGACAGTATAAAGTTACAATGTCAACCATAGGTACAGACTTTTAAGAGTTTCGATTTTTTAAGTTAATGTATTCCTTATCAACGGTAGCTGAGACGTTTTTCGCTTGTTGACACGAGTAAAAAATTCTGCTAATTGTAATATATGCTTTTTAATTATTTGTTATTCTTCTATATTTCAAATGTTTCTTCTATGAACAACTTAAGCAAATACTTTATGCTATTGGCAAGTGTCAGGAGGGCTTAATCAGACAGACTTTTTTCTACTGAGGTAATTTTGCGGATATTCTACGATATCTTGTTTGATCTTTATCTGCCCTCATCTCCATGGTGTTAAGTGTTTTCCATTAGTTCAGTAAGCAGTATGACTAGCATTTGGCATCTCTCTTCTTGTTTAGTGCAATTAACCACTGCCTTTTAATATTAATTTATATTTATTTATTTTAATGCTCATGAAAGGTGTAATTAAAATAATTTCAATGAGAACAACATCCTCAATTTAGCATTCAAGCCTCCAGCACACTGGAGCCAGACATTTTATGCCAATGTTACTCAGGAAACAATACAATATGAGATATTGTACAGTAATTGTTTCAGTGAGACTACAAAGTACTAACCAATATAACTTGATTCAAATTGCGTGGAAGTCAGAGATCTTTTTTATAGACTTTACAGACATCCAAAAGCACAGCTTAAAACCATTATTAAATTAATTCCACTGACATAGAAAAGAATTAAAGTCACAATATGTGTATCAGCTGCAATATGAATATTACAAAAATTTATACATGCTGAACTATGTATTTTGTTTTACAAATGAATATGAAGGAAGGAAAAAAAAAGGCAAAAAAATACTTACAGTGGAAGAGAAAGAGTAAACATCCTAAAAAGTTAAAGGAAATTTTTGTAGTTAGTCATCACTAAAGTAAATGATGGGATATACCCTGTAAATATTACATACTAATAATAAGAATATTATTGGCATTTGGATATAATCTCAAGAAAGCTTACTTTTAATATAATCAGTATTTTTCCACTATTATCTTTTATCTAATTCACAAATTGAATTTTTTAAAGTGTGTATTTCTAAGAACAAATCTAATCCTTATGAACAATATTATGTGTCTAGAAATAATTGCACGTATTTCATTTTTATCATAGACAAGACACTTTTAAAAAAGTGAGATAAATTACAGAAGGAAAATTAAAACAACAAAAAGCAGACTGAAATTTTATTTTTGCCATAATTACATAGAACTGAATTCCAATAGTTTAGAGTTGCTATCAAAGCCTAGGCCCAAATTAATCCAGACTGTTTTCAGCCATAAACAGGGCTGTGTTTTACATGTGTCCATGCTTAGCGGAGTAAGCGGTGCCATGTGACCAAAAGTTGAGGATCACCTTAGAGTGGACATGCATTTAAGTCTAACGATGGGTTTTAGAAGAGCACTGTGATACCAAGTTTTTCCCAGGCCCTGACATGGGCCAAGTGCCCTGGCAGCAGCCCTGCTTGTCCCATTCCCCCTGCCAGCCACACACACTATTTATTTACCTATGATGCTCCCCATTTATGGTGCCTCATTTTGGAACAGGGAATTCCATATTCTGCTCCTTGTTGATTTTTTTTTTAAGGCACTCATTTCTGTGATAAATTACTTTAAAAAAAAGTGTAGAAAGTCTCTTGAACAAAGATTGGGAATGTCATCTCCACCTTCTTAGCACTGCAGTGTCCGTATCCATCCGTAGAACTGAACTTACCTGCTCCCTAACATGAAGGAGTAGCTGCCTTTCCCTGTGATACACTCAATTCCATATTTTGCTCCCAGGCATGTGTAGATAAACACAACCCTCCCCCCAGAAGTAGACTGTGATGCTACTGTTTAACTTGGTGCTTTCTGTAGGAGCAATTTTGCAGATTACAGTTGAGCAAAATATCTATCAATAACGAATATCTTTAATTTTTAACTTTCTCATGGAAGTAAGTTGTACCTTAAAAATTAACCCACACTATGAATTTAATTTGAAAATGTTTCATACCTTGATGATTTCGAGAGGTGATAATATCAAAGTAACTGTCACCTTCTTCAGGCTGACAGTATCTGAATTAACTTCAGCCATATGTAGCCGACCTCAGAAAAAATAAACTACACCAACTACAAACAAAGCATTTGGCTCATATCTCATTTTACATAGCTAACTTTTAATCAATTTTTATAATTTTCTAGATATTATTCATGAGACAGTAACATACTATAACACATACAACATTCTTTTTAACAGGAGTTCATACTAGATATTGTAGAGAAACCAAAAATGTACATTAGTGTTCCTTTAAAGAAAAGTAGCTTCATTTTGCATAAACCAACTGGAAATTATAGATATATATTTCAAGAAATAAGCTTAACCAATATAATGTAAGTGCGTCACCTGCTGAGATGAAAGACAAACTCCATTTTAACACCTGATACTTAGCTTTTTTTTTGAACAAAACTGTTCCAAGTGTCATGTAAAAGTAACCTATATTCATAATTTCACCACAAGTCTCAATATTCATTTACTTTAGTTAATGTTTTTTGTGGAAGTAGCTGGCCTAGTTATGCAAAACAGAAACCACTAATCAATTTTTGTATAGCATTTCCGGCAGTTAAACAAAAATGGAAGAAATGTTATTTTCCCACAAATTCAGACTATGTTCAAGTTTCTATGGAAACCTTGATCACCTGCACAGAGAAAAGAAGCAAAATGTGAAACTGTTCTCCCTGTTTTTTCACTATTTCTCTTCTTCTCTCTTTGATCCATGTAGAAGTGTTTTATGTATAATTCACTTTCTGCTGTCCCCTATTTCTCCTTTCGCTTTAGACATAACTCCAGGACTGGGGAAATTTCCGTCATTATGTTGCTTCCCATTGGTTATCTAGATAATTTTGAAATGAGATGACTAAAATGTAAACATTTTCAAGTGTCTGGTCTTCATGATTTTATAAGTTCATTTATTCAAATCAGCTGAGCACACAAAAAAATCCTGCCAGAAAGTCTAAGAAAAGTACTCAAATGTCCACACTCTTCTTTATGCACCCAAGGGTGTAATTGGCCTTCTTGACTGCGAGGGTACATTGCTGGCTCATGGTCATTCTCCTGTCCACCAGGACTCCCAGCTCCTTTTCACGTGAGCTGCTGTTCAGGTCAGCTCCCATCCTGTACTGATACATGGGGTCGTTCTTCCCCAGATGTGGTACCCTACACTTGCCCTTGTTGAATTTCATTAAGTTTCTCCCCATCCAATTCTCCATATATTACCCTGTGATACTACTATACAAGCACCTTATACAGGAGAAATAATTTATAAAGGTATATGCTACAGCTGTGTGAAAAAGTCGAAACAGATTTCCAAAAACTCGAGATTAAGTGACATTATGTATGCAGTTGTACAAATACTCAATTGACAATAATTACCTTGTTTGCACACCAAATCACTATTTTGTCGTATGACTTCAAGAACCTTCCATGTGGCACCTACCAGGACCTTTTGAGCATCTTACCTCTTGCCTGAGGCTTTGGGATTAAAGTAACCATCGGTGAACCTCACCCACCAAAAGTTTCCTTTCCAGTTAGACTGGTGTGTGAATAATTTAAGACTCCTACAGCTAAGCATCTGAAGTGCCATTTATGTAAGAAGCACGTTACAAAAAAAATGGCTGCATATTTTCTCCTAAGCTACTCCATTAGAAATGTTGAAAGCATTGTTTT
Source organism: Mesitornis unicolor (assembly GCF_000695765.1). NCBI lineage: Eukaryota > Metazoa > Chordata > Aves > Mesitornithiformes > Mesitornithidae > Mesitornis > Mesitornis unicolor. The sequence goes on from NW_010202156.1 coordinate 9,832, forward strand.
TGTACATGCAGCTTATTTCTTTGTGACCAAACACAGTTAAAGAATTTGGTAATTCCCTTTGAAGCTTTACCTTACACATAAATTTCTTCCATGTAAAGTATTTAAGAAATTGTCAGAGTACTTCCAGTCTACATGTAGATCGGGGAATCTGTGCAGAAAAAAGTATTAAAGACGCCTATTTGAATGATAGAGCTACTTGCAAAATGCGTAAAAAATGCAAATCATATTAATGTCATTGCTTCTTAGCATTGAATACACTATAAATAGTGTTTCAATGCATAAAACTGTAGGAAATGGAAAGAAAATCTTACTGAGGTCCTAAGGTTGAAGTAATTCCTTAAATGTGCCCTCAGTGGTAAGAAACAAACAAACAAAAATGTTACCAAAATTAAAAAATTACTTGAATTTGTACAGGGTAGCTTTTCCACTGTTTAAGCTACTAGATCCGATTTCCTTTCCAGGGAGAAGACTGGCAAACTCTCCTCAGAAAGGCCTTTAGGATGCTTCTGAATAAACTGCTTTTGCTTTCCTGGTGGAGTATTAAGTTACCACATGCATGGTGCATCAAAGCAGAACACATTTGGGTGAGGGAGGCCTGTGTGTGACCCAAAGGGTAACTTTCAATGGCACAAGGACTGTCCTTCCAGATTAATTTCATAAGTTATTTTCTGCTCTAAGAAATGTGCATTCAATTCTAACAGTTTCTTGCATAAGTTTTCACTTCCCTGTTTTTAAATTAATTTGGAATCATTCATAGACCAGTTAGTATCACTACGGTGCCTTGGAAATTCAGTTGGTAACATCTTTTTCAGGTCATGCAAACATTAACACTGAGAGTGTTGCTGAATGCTTAATAAATCCTGACAAGGAAAATTCCTTATGAGTAGAAAGAAGGAGGAATGGAATAGTTCAGCACTTCCACCTCATTAGTCCTCTGTTAGGTAAAGAACACCGATAATGAATATTGGTAGTCTTGTGTTGTGATTTTATGTAGCAGAAGCATTCTAAGCAACTAAGGTCAGGATTACTTGTGGACAACAATGATGAGGTAGGGAATTAGGTCTAATCTTAATCTTGTTTTAGGCAAGATAAAGGTTCCATTGCTTCCATTTTACAATTACAATAAGAGATTGCTGGGTTACGTAGAAGTTGAGACTGAAAAGAAAATTTTTCTGGTTTCAAGTAAGTGTATTATACACAAGGCTATCCCTGTTCTTCAAAGAAAAAAGTTAATGTAGATTTATATATATTTATAGTTGCAAGTTTAGAGCTGATGATAAAACAATTTAAATACTAGGAAGCACCTCAAATTTGTTATATATAAGTTTTGTGTTAGTTTATTATTTTGCATATGATTTCACCACAAGAAAACCACTTGAACAAGAAGATAGTTGGTCCCTTTTATTTATTTTCTTAATATCCTATTGCAGAGTACCTTATTATTTTGTTATTTATTTACATTTTCGCTTAATATTAGTGTTTTATCATTTGATATTTTGCTTAATTGAATTCCATTAAAATTATGAAATGAAAAAATGAGCAGTAATAACTAAATTAAAGGTCATTAACAGTCTTAGAAAAACATGAAAATGGCAGTAATATTTTGCAAATTAATCAGAACATATTCAACAAGAGGATAACACTGCTCCCTCCAGTCTGAACTCATTACACACCATACAATGACAGCATATATTAGCTTCTCCATTAAGGAGTTAACGTGATCATGTTCCTGGAGGCCAGCACAAGTTGTCACTTCATGTTGTCTTTTCTTTCGGACACAACCGTTTCTAACATTCCCTGGATGACACAACACAGTGCAAAACTGCAGGAACTTAGCATTTGTCATCACGGTGAGTTTTAAGTCATTTAACTAAAAATGGTAGAAATGTGCAAAAAATGAGCAAGACTCACACTTCTCTGCTTCTTGTCAGCACAGACATAACTCAATCTGTGAAACTGCAGAACTTAGTCTAATGAAATATGTAACCCATAAACAGTTGCTGTTAAAGGAGAAATAAATTGCTTTCCTATTCTGCTGTTACCAGCAAGTTGTGGCCATTTTCATATGGTTTTATAATTAATTCATTAAGACTGCATGACCTTATTCTCTGAGGTTGCATAATCACCTTGACATTTCATATAACGCACAAAATATTGATGAAGCACAGCACTGAGTAGCTACTTAACTTCCCAGACTCTGGATCAGTGAATTAGTGTAAGATGATGTAATAAGTGAGACAGTTACTGAGACTAAGCACTGGCACATTTGCAATACTAGATTTTGGGTTGAATTGTGTTGAGCCACCTACAAAATAATTGAAAGGATACATATGTATATATACATATGTATGTATAAGACTTTTTAAATCAATTAATATTAACTGCATGAAGCAACTGACATAAAATAATTAATACTAGAGGAAATATTCTTGTATACGCAGAAAGACATGCTACCACTATTATGTCAACGTATTTCATATGTGAGCAAAGGAAAATATACAACATGAAAGCAAGATTTTGATACACTTCCAGTATCTCCATTTAATAAAATATTCACTGTTGTAGTTGCCACTGAAATACCTTCAGTTCTGTAAGCTTCAATACATCACCACATTTGCAAAGTGCAACTTGAATATTTTCTGATAACCTGTATGTTCATGTCTTTCCTTTAACCACTCCTGTCATGCGACTGCCTCCAAGAGTGATGCTTTTTCTCCTACAGCTGACAGAGAAACTTCATGCCAAAATACAAACTTTTATCACTTTTGGAGATTAGATCAATAAAAAAATTTAAAAAAATTTAAAATGCTTGTATTTAAGAAATTCCAAATTGTGCAAAATGATGTTGTTTGGCTAATTTCCTCAGCAACATACATGATTAAACACAATGTTTTTCTATCTTTTTAACAGCTTTTGATTCAAGTTCAAGTGCTCATTCCTTTCCTTTTGAGATTCTCTATGTTCTGTCTCAGACAAGAATACATGCCACAGATTCAGTAACCACGTGGAAGAACGGCTTTTACTTCTTCAGCAATGGACCCTGGACTACAGAGTAAATTCCTCCAGGACCTCAGCAAGCTGCTTCTGATTTATTTTCCTACCTCAGAAAAACCCCTCTTCAAACACTGCCCCTATCTCCTCAGTACTTTTGTCTCACCTGAACACAATGCAAGTTAAAATCCCAACATCACAGTAGTTTTAATACCTTAATAAAACTTGAGAGTCCCCATGCTTTCTGCTGACAAGGAAGTGAAAGAAGTGTATAGCCATACTGCTTTCTGGACATTACACAGACAAAGATACTGGTAGTGTGTCATAAAAACTCATATAGAAAAGAACATTTTGAATATTGAAGATATAAATGGCATAAAGCATCTCAGGGTGCACTTGCTGTGAATTTTGTAACTTTGCCACATATCTAATTCATACCTTCTTTCCTAGCTTGAGAAAGTTATGCTGAAACAAGTACCATTTTCTCGATGTAATTGAATACTTCTGGAGCACTTTGACACCATTTACTATGGAAGTGATTTTCAGTGATATGACTGAAATAGAGAGTGGCACAGCATTGTTCCCTGCTTAGAGAAGAATATTTTCTGCATTTCACAATCTACTCAGTAAATATTGCAAAATAGTCTCTGTAAATGAATTTACAGTAAGAAGGGAAACCATTCATGATTAGAAAAAAAAACCAAGGAGTTCAGAACTTGCTCAAGAGCATACTACTGAAATGAATATTGCAGGAAGGGGATATGCAATTAAGAAATCCCAGAGAAAGAATGTAACATCCTTTTCTTTCATCACAGTCCACCACACACTTAACCTTGGACCTCTGCCTGCCTGCTGCTGCCTTTTATAGAATTCAGAATGAGGATAGCTGACAGCTCACTGAACTCTCCATTCCTTGATGTGGAACATGAATAGTGCTCATAAGAGTTTAAAATACTTTAAAAAAAAATATATATTATTTGTTTATATGAAGATTCCCCATACTTAAAGTTAGAGGCACAAGTTGCAGCTAGCAGTGCAGGATTTATGATTACTAATGAATAACTATCCAAACCAGCTTACATCAAAATGTTGGATCTTACTTTTCCTCAAGTTTAAAATAGAAGTTCCTAGGATTTGGGGTTTATGCTGATGTCATTTCTTGAATCAGGTCTCTCTACATCAAGTCTGTCACTTACAGCACTTATTTTATTCAATATTGTATTGTTCTACATAGAAAATACAGGTAAAAGGAAACATTGTTAGCTTATGATCTTTTCTGTCCTGGTAGAAACAATTATGCACAGCTGAACACAAGAAGGTCCTTCTTAATTATCTTGTCCAGTGAGTCCCATGCTGTAGCCATGCTTGGTAAACTTGTTATAAGAATTAATTAGAAAAAAGCGTTGAAAACAAATTTAATTATACCGCCTCTGAAATGTCTACAGCAGGGCAATAATGCCATTGGGAGAAAAAAGTGGTAGACTACTTTGACAAGACAGAACAAAAAAATTTCTACTGTAGACTTAGTTGAAAAGTCTGAAGGTGAAAAAATTGTAAGTCATAAAAAGGATATAAAAAACAGAAAAGCAAGGCCATATAGAAATGGTCCTCTGTAAGTTAAGGACTTCAGCTTTGTTTCTTTATTCTTACAAATTGTTTTCTACACAATTTTCAAAATCCCACTAAATATACCTTACGTGATTATTTAGAAGAGATCAGTACTGAATTATTTCCTTAAAGCAACTTTCCTGATGTGACCACATCTGTCATTGCTCATGGTGAGAGAGATGAACTGATCTCACAGTACTGTCTGTTCATGGATCTCTTGGCCTTTCCAACAGAAATGTTCACAGATCAAAGGCACGTAGCTCCCAACTGGGATTGCCATTAGGTCAAGAAAAGGTAAAAATCTAGGACTGATTAAAATATTTTGCTGGTTCATGCCAAGCTCTTTTGGTCAGATCAGGGAAACCTTAAAAAAAAAAAATTACCTTGAAGCATTTAGAAATCTAACAATAAAAAAAATTAAACTCATATTTTAAATATCTCTGACATACTAAAATTATATTATTTTAACAATTTTCAGTCTTTTAATTTTTCCAGTAAGAGATTAATTATTGATGTAGTATCAATAACTGACACCTCTCTAGCCTGACTGTCTCTTGTCTACAGCAACTGCTGCAGTACTTCTAGATGTTGGCTGCTTATATATTAAGAATAGAAAGCTCATCTGCTGATTATTATCATTAGAAAGGAAAGCTGACTTTCAAGAACTTCTGAGAAGCTTCTTTTCCAGTGCTGCGTCCATAAATTAACCTTTAGCACAGCCACAAATTTCTGCAATCCACTTTCAAAATACACACAGAAATTGTAGATTAAGGACTAACATCCACTTGGAATGGGTATCATGAATGTTTTTGCTGTTAAAAAATTTGAAGATAAAACCAATTTTAAGTAACATGTAAGTGCATGTAAGTAACAGTTCATTTCTGCAGTGTCTTACCATTAAGTGAAGTCTTTTGTAGCATTTTGAACAATGGCTTTAGCTCCACTGTACCATTATTTGCCAGCTAAGATGCCTAAAAAATTGTAAAGTGTGTTCAGTGTGAAAATTACAGTGTACTAGTTAAAGATCTAGAACTTGTAAAGATGGCTGTACATATCTAAGGAAACAGCGTCCGTTTATAAAGTGCGGTATTAATCTTGTGTGGATTTGTTTCCTTTAAGAAAATAAAACAGTATATAAATTATGTATTATCTCTTTAGTTTTACTAGTCTTGTATTTCAGCTGTATCTTGTACACATTGGATTTGCTTTGACATTATAAAAAGGGTTATGCAGAATTGAACAATAAACAAAGCTAAAAGCAAATTGATGCTAATTCCCAAACTTTTGGAAATATTACAGCAAACACTGTAATTTAAAGGGACAATATGCAACAGGAACTTCCCTCATTTGATCCAAAATACCCTGGTACGACTCAATTTCTTAGAAGGAATTATAACCATGATTTAATAGTTTATGGGAAGCACAGGCAATACAGAACTAAGAAATAGATTATGAATTTTATCTTTATTTACAATATTTGAAGACAACACTACTTAAAACTATAACTACTATTGCTAACACTGGTAGGTTGCTTGATAGTGACTTTCAAAATAAAGGAACAATATCATTGCTGAAGTAAGGTAAATCTGACATTACAGTTCAGAAGCCTTCAGCTGTTTCCAGTTATTATAAATGAAAAAGGAAGCCAAACAGATAGATACTTTCCCCAAGTATGCAATACATATTTTAAAGAAATACTGTACTCAGGCACACTTAACACCATATGATTTAATGGAAAAAAGAACATATGTGTAGCACAGATGTGTGCTGAATGTCTTTCTGGCTAATACAATAAGCATTCCATTTTAGGCAGCTAGAAAGTAAAATATTTTTCTCCTGTTCTTGTTAAATAAGAAGCTTGGTAATAACAACACAGAAATATAAAAGATGTCATCAGCTTCCAGCCCAAATCTCAAGGTGATCTACTAAATAAATCTCAATCTACTTCTATAATGGCATAAAAATCAATTTCTTCTTTCTATGACAAATTGCAAATGAAGTCCAATGAGAGACTAGATGAAGACTAAAGATAAATTGTAATCTTCATTTTGAGCATTTCAAGTCCAATATTTTTTGTTGTTGTTTTTCTTTTGGTCTTTTGTGAAAACAGGGGATTTGAGAAATTAAAGGAAATGTTATTAAGTGTCTGCTGAAAGAATGGTTTTGGTGGTTATGATGCACTGCAATTTACAGTCCAATATGTTAAGGAAATCATGACTGCTTTTATAACTGTTGAGCTGGAGAACCTGCCTTGATTGCATAAACTAGTCCTGGACAAGCAGAAGAGTAGGGAAAAAATGATGCAAATTGCATCAAATATGCAGATATCCAAAAATCATCCCCTGAAAAGCAATCTAAACCCCAAATTCAGATTCTACTTTTTTATACTAATTCTTGATGAATGACAATTTAATTTCAAATCAAAGTTGAGCCTGAACAATAAGATCTACATCTGAAATATTAACTGTGACTGGTTTTGCTCCCTTGTCCCATTTCACAGAATCACAAAGAATCACAGAATCTCAGGAGATGGAAGGGACCTCAAAAGATCATCCAGTCCAACCCCTGCCAGAGCAGGATCACCCAGACCAGGTCACACAGGAATGTGTCCAGGCGAGTTTTGAATGTCACCAGAGGAGGAGACTCCACAACCTCTCTGGGCAGCCTGTTCCAGTGCTCTGTAACCCTCACAGTGAAAAAGCTTTTCCTCATGTTCAGATTGAACCTCCTATGCTCCAGCTTGCACCCATTGCCCCTTGTCCTGTCATTGGACAACAGAGAGAAGAGCCTGGCTCCTTCCTCCTGACACTCGCCCTTTACAAATTTATAACCATGAATGAGGTCACCCCTCAGTCTTCTCTTTTCCAAGCTAAAGAGACCCAGCTCTCTCAGCCGCTCCTCCTAAGGGAGATGCTCCACTCCCTCCATCATCTTTGTGGCTCTGCTCTGGACTTTTTTTTTTTTTTACCATAAAGGGGTAGGTCCCCAAAAATCTTTTGTCTAAAAATTTACTCAGCCACCCTATCCTCTTATCATTTTGCTTAGGAAAAAATGTGCTCTCCCAGACACTATAAATTTTTGCTGACCTAACAAGGTATGTTACAATGCCTCAGAGCACTTCTCTCATAAATAATATGGGTTTAAATGATTCTTCAGTTGAATCATGGACATTCAGAAGCATAAAAAGAAAATGTATAAAGCTTGCCCCCTGTTGATTTCTGTAGTGTTGTTGAGTTTTGAAGATTTGTGTCAGTGCAATGATTAACGGACACACATGTGGAGGAAAAAGCTGGAGATCACTCCAGCTTAGCAATTCTCCAAACTCTAAAGATGCAAGAACTCACCTAAAAATGAGGTATCCCAGTGCCAATCTCCACCCCAACCTCCTAAAACTCAGCAATTTGTCACTCCCCACCCTCAAGTGACATTACAGCAGCTCCAGTTGTTGCTGTGAAGCTGTTGTGGGGCTGTCTCTATTCTCAGACTGGGTTCTGACAGTTGTCTCTAGCTAGCATTGCGTTTTGCCAACGTTGCCTGCTCACTGTCATGACTGGACTCAGCAGTTCACTAGTTACGGTTAACTAGTGCTGCTGTCACCTATTCAGAAATGTTCTGCTGTATCCAAATTATGTACTGCCAGAGAGCACAGAGACATTTTAATGCTCACGTTTTGGCACAGTTTCAGTATGTTCATCAACTGATTAGTATAAAAGCAAATGGCAGAAGCTACACTTTGGATAGTTCACCTTGGATGGGAAAAGTCCCTCTAGCCAAGCTTACACAGAAAGTAATGTATCAGCTTGGTCTGGCTGGAAAGAATACCTCAGCACTTCCAATATCTATATATTTGTCATTAGAAATTAATTTTCTTCATATGAAGCTAAGACTAGTTGCAGGGGAGTGGAAATCACTTTTCTTTGAAATCACATTTAAGTTGTAATTTCTTTTCCTGTCAGCTTTCTCTGCTGACTTCAGTTCTTTACACCAATTTGGGCTCAGAGGGTTTTTGTTTGTTTGTTTCTAGAAGCAAAGATGCTTCCCTTGCCAGGTAGGCTTTTCAAGTTCTTGCAGCTTTATTTTAAACACATTTTTAGTTTCCTAGTTTCCTAGATACATATGAATGTTGTGAGAATGCTCTTGCTGTCACAGAGAGAATTACAAGTATGTCTGTCTGTAAGTCACAACAGTGGGGGACAGATTTTGCAAGCTGGCTGCAACTAAAATGTTAAATTTTGTGATTTCCTTAGCTCAGGGATCACATAAACTTAATTTTGTTCTTCAGAAATTATGATTATTCAATAAGTTAATTTCCAATAACCTTTTAAGGGAAACAAAGATAGGCTATGTTGTGCCTATGTGTTAATTCCCACAGATCACACCAGAAGATGCACTCAGACTAGACTCAGGCTGTAGAAGAGAGAATGAAAATCATTCATAGTTTACAAATTGCATAACAGACGCTTCAGATAAATTCATAAAACTGATAACGTCAATTAATCAAAGTCAAAATATCATGTGGACTCATACAAAACCAATAATTAAATCTGGGGATTTTTTGTTGTGGTACTTTTTTGTAGTTTTGTTTTGTTTTGTTTATTTATTTTGGTTTTGCTTTGATTCTTTGTTTTTTGTTTGGGTTTTTTTAAAGCAGATTTCATTTTGACACAGCATTTAGAAATACTTGTGAAAACAAATATTAATGTGACTAATAGCACAGTACATGAAGGGTAATGACTTACTTGTGAAAGGTGATATTATGTGAATGCTTCAGATTAGATTAATTAACTAAAAATCTATATAAAACACAGAATTCTGAGGGATTAAATTCCAATTTAAGAGAAGAATAATATAGGTTTGGAAGCATATCTCTCCCAGCCAAGAGGACAACAAATACAACTAGGCTATAGAGTTTGAGAACACAATTATGATGAATATTCAGTTATCTCATTATTAGGGTAATTCATCTAAAGAAAGATGCTGATACTGAAATTGTAGACTTGCATCTTATATGTGTTCTTCAAGGAGCAGCCAGGTACCTGAGTCACAGGAAGAGAAGCTTCTGGTTAAGGTTTAAGACTTAGTTAAAAATGTTGTGCAGAAAAAGTACAGTGTTGCAGTAATCAAAATATCTTGAAATTCAGCTTCACTGTGCATGCAACAACCTCCCAAAATAAGCATAATAATATGTTTTCCTCTCTAAAGGAAAGCTACATGAAAAGATTTAAATTTGCTGGAAAGAAACCACAGGATCAAACTTCTGCGAGGTGGTGGATAAAATTGAAAAGCACTGTACTGGAAGTTTGGAATAAGTGCATGGAAGTAAGACCTGAGAAAGGCCAAAATAAAACCAGCAGGATTCTTTTTTTCACATAGCTGTAAATCCTTATTTATTTCACTGATGATTTGAGCTGTATGAAGGTTTACTTAGCAGAGCAGAATAACTGTAAATCTAATTGCTAAAGGATTAAAGAGAAAATGTAGAGAAACCTCAAGAAACAAAAAGAAAACTAAAGACTTTGAAAGGATGCTTCTCTATGTTTTGTGAGGAAGCAGCAAGCCAGGACTAGGTGCAAAGCATCAAATTAAGACAGAATTTTATCACTAGAATTTTTATTTTTTTTTAACTTTGACCTCATTTGGACTGATTCACAGGATGTTAACTCTTCTGTAAGTCTCCAGGAAAGTTGATTAATTCCTTGATATGCAATTCAAACGTATTTTTGCACATCCAGTCGTAAGTTGTTGTAAGTATGAAAGACCTTAGGGACACAGAAAATAGATAAGATCATTTGATAAAGCAAGTGGCATAATCTACGTGGTGTTCTGGCTTATCTGTTAGAACTGCAAAAGGCAAATACTTTGCAGTCAGATAGTTCTCATTAACACAACTGAAAGCTCAGAATTTTCTGTTCAAAGTGAAGTTCTTCCTGAAACTTTGAATTAATTGCATACAAAGCACGGACATTTCACTAATACTGAAACAGTGGTCCAGTGATTAAGCTAAGAATCTTATCTTTCTACCCTTACTCACTGCAAAATCTAGCTCATTAAAGAAGTCTTTATTCAGGAAGAAAAAGACCTGGCAAGAAAAGGCAAATAGTACATCCCTAGCAGAAATGTGGAACGGTGAAAAATTAACACTAATCCAAGCATAAAATACCCACACAATGGCAAGTGTCACTTTTTCCCCTTCAACTTTCATCAAAATTTGCAAGCCAGGAATCAGAGAGATTGTACCAGTCGCAGCACAGTACCACAAACATAACCTGTCAGCATAAATCAAAGCCCTTCACCTAAGCAGTGGCAAAAACGCTTACAAAAAACTTCCTCCATGTTACCTGTGTCAACGTGTCTATCAATTGCTAATGGCTTCTACTTGCTTCCTTGCACCATGAGACTCTATCACTATAACCATCAGGAAAAGATCCATTTTCAAGGAGCCAGGCATCTCTGCTGCCCATTGGAGCCCTGCATCTTCCACCCCCTCTCTGGGTAGGCAGAAAAGGAGGGGACATTGTAGGCTTTTTTACTTCTCCCTCTTAATTTCAATTTACCCTAATAATGCTTTAGGATTATTGTAAATAGTTATTTTAGTTTATGATAGACTTTTCTTAAAGTACAACACTCTGGCTTACATAAAAGTCAAAGAAATACATTTCTTTATTGTGCATTATTCTATCGTAACCAAAAAGTAAGACTAACGTGCACAGTATTACAGTGAAAACAGAACCTCAAAATCCATGCAGTAAATTTGCAGTCATGAGCCCTTCACACTTTTCACTCTGATGAAAACAACTGTGTTCAGAACTTCCAAATGCCTCTTCTCCCTTGCAGATACAAGCTCATTCAGAAACATACATTAGTGCAGAGTATATCCCGTTTTGCAATATGTGTTATACCTCAAACATCTGAGTGTTAAAAAGCAGCACATCACAAACCAATGAGTACCTGTTCTACAAATCAGTCATTTCCTATTTCTTTAGGGAAACAAAGAGAAAGCCATTACTCTCCTGAAGCTGTCCAGAGTGTTTAGGACTGCATGAGAGAGCTGTGAATAATTTCTTTGGAAGACTGATTAATTTCTTCTAGCACTGACTGAAAGTGAGCCAGCAAACTTTGAGCTGATATGGATGAGGACCAGGAATCAATTATGTTTTGCCAAGTCTTTTTTCTACCAATCACCACAAGATGCTTGTTAAAAAAAATAAGTCTGGTAGTAATGACATCTTAAAAATTTATGCATTTCTAATCATGGATTTAGAAGTATTTAATTTATCTCTTTTATTTTATTTTTGCCAAACAGATTAATGAAGAACTTTTGCATGAGGAATGAAGATGTTACCACATTGCAGACTTTCCATAGAGTTGCTTTCACTTGACTCTTTACTACTTACATAGAATATAAATTCACTTCATAAAAGGTCAGAAAAGAATACAACACAACTTGGATCTTGTCACCAGTTTCTTAATATTGAAACAAATTAATGAAAATTTCCATCTAGCTTGTGCTCCGTTTGGGGGACACATGTGTAGTAATTAGAAATTTGACATAATGTGGATGGGAAAAAGAATGGGAAATAAACCCAGAGAACTAAATGAACATTTTAGAAGTAACAAGGACTAACAGCAAACTGAAGTGGAGGTATTTAGTTTGGCTTGGCTTTGAAAACTTGGACCCATTTGAAAAGTGACAGAATAGTGAAGCACTAGCCTCAGGGCATCAGAGAAAGTTTCAGAGATTAAGTTGGTTTCTCCATAACTGGCTTTAATACTGAGTTTGCAGTGCGGGCTAACAGAGTGCTGAGCACTCGATTACAACAAATCTGCTTGCTGCTGGTGCTCACCACCCATCCGTCTTGGTGCTCTGTCCACTCGTTACAGGTGTTTAACTGTAAACTTTGATGGAGCAAATGCTTTGTATTGGTGAGTGTCTGCGCTGTCCATAGCATGACCCTGTGTCTAATAATTCTAAACATTGGGATTATTACTTATAGGTCAGATATACATTTTCCCCATTAACAGTAAGGGTTATGGCATGAATCATAGCATTTCATTTACCACTGTGAAGAAAATGATTAAGCAAATATCAGGTTTTTACTGTGCTTGTTGACCTAACCAGCTTTGGTTCTAACAATATTAATCACAAACCAATAGTAGAGAAATTTTGCATTTTCCCTTATCAGTTTCTTCAAGTTAGTTCTCTAAATAGTGATTATATCAAAAGAATCCTTTTAAGAAACCTTTGAAGGCAAGAAATTTTTGAACTTTACTGTACCATACCAGCAAGATTAATTTTCTACTATTGATCTTCTAAGAACTGCCTTAATAATGCTAGGCTGACAAATGCTACTAGAAAGTGAAAATGTTCATTATACTCCTGGAAGATTTATAATAATAAAGATGATGCTATGACTAATATATCCTAATAGCACTTGAATGGAGCCTGGTCATTTCCATTTTGAGGGGTGTTTTTTCTAGCTTTTGCAATGAAGCAATTTAATTATGCATGGGGCGAGGGGGGGGGAGAGAGAGAGAAATCCAGTAACAGCAATTAAATAATTCAAAAAATAATAATAAAAAAGCAGGGCTTGTTTTCTGTGATTGCTTACTGCAAATTTTGGGAAAATTATCTGTGACATTCAAACTCTCATAATAACTTTCACTAAAGACAGACAATAAGGCAGGCAGATACCACCCAGTTTCTTTTATAGTTCTGGTACTATATTGGCATATTATACCCAGACAAAAGCATATAATTCACTCAATTTAAGCTATCCATGAACATACTCAGCCAGATGAGAAAATAATTCATATCTGAATGTAGGTAGGGAGGTTTAAGTATTTGTTTGGAGGACAGGGGAAGGTGAAGAACAGGGAAGAGTAAGACCATTAGAGGATTTCAGAACAAATTTTAAGGATACTACATTTTAACCCTTGACACTGCACTTTGGTAAGATTTCACTGAAAATTCCTAGCCAAATACTGTTCATACTTCTCGTAGTTGGTAGCTGACTGAAATTAGTAACTATTCCTTTGTTTTTTCCAACTCTGAGACAGAATTCGGCCTTCAGTCATGGCTGTTTACGAGAAGAGGGTCCCTTCATTGGTAGTCTCTTACTTTGTGCCTGCCTTAGCCAGCTCTGCTGGCAAGCTCACTGTAACAGCTGTCCATTTCCCTGGGACAGTGAACTGGCTGTACTGGACTGGCTGCATGGTTCTGGATGCTGACACAAATCTGTGAGAGTGAGAACCCTGCAGCGTTCTAGGCTCTGTGTTAACAAATTTATTTATTTATTTTTAATTTATTTCATCAGGAGGAACTGCTGGGCATACAGCATTATGTTTTCTTCTAATGAACTGAATCTAGATGTTCAGTTCTTTTCAGAGCTATCACCAGAAAAGCTTAAAAAAGCAAATTATTTCCCCACCATATGCAATATTATTTTTCTACATTTGCATATCAGACTCAATGAATTATTCTCAAATAGCTGATGAAATGTGTTAAATCATACAGACTATGATTTCTGTTAAGATCGTTGTTAGGGAAATGGAGGACAACATTCATAGATTTGTATATCCCTGACAAACTAGTTTAATGAAAAAAAAAGTAATAATAAAAAGGTACTGAATAGCTCATATATTAGATTCATTGCATATTAAATCCTAGACACAGCAACTCCTCTCATCATAGTTTGATCTTCAGTTCTAAAGAATGAGACGCTTGAGACTGTGCATGAGAAATTATTTTCATCTATACTTTCTACTAATTTTTGTATGCAAATATTGCTATTTGATCTTTAAAGAAAAACTATATTTATACATATATTCAGGAAGAATTTAAGGAAGATACCTATGAAAGGATGAAAAATTATCTTCATCAATCTGCCAGAGAAGGGAAATTGAAAATGTTACAGCTTAAAATTTTATGCAGGTTTTATTAGACTCCACAGAAATTTCTCAATAAAAGAATGCTTTCTAGAAACAATGGCTGTAGATATAATCCAGAAGGTGAAGATATCATTCAGATCTCACTGTTATTTTACATATTTAAGCTGTCTTTTACTATTTAGTTACAGAGTCATATAGGAGTCTACACATAAATAAGCAGTTTTGGAAAGCAAAGCTATACTCTCTCTAGTTGCTGAAGGGTATGTTGTGCTAGGCGGATTCAGAAGAATACAACTATGGTCAGTCTCTATTTGTTTCATAATATTTAAGCTGCACAAAGTGAATATATCTCTCCAATCAGACAGCAAATGTAATTTACATTTTAGATGTAACTTCTAATACCATGTTATTATAACCTCTTTCAAACACCTAATAAAACATTGATTATATTGCTATTCATATCCTTAGTGATACCATATTTCCAATGTATAGACACTTAAGCATTGTTAACACCACTGGTAGAATCATGCACTGCCTTTAAAATCTTTGCAGTACCCTTTGATTACTAGTCACTTTCTAACACCCAGATTAAATTTTTCCTTTCTTAGCTTCAGTTCAATGACTATGATTTATCAATACAAATGAAAAAACGTTTATTTCATTTTTTTCTACAATCTCAATTGTCTATTTAATAAAACCAACAAGTTCATTAATTATTTGTTCCTTAGAATTTTCCATCAATTTAGCCCATAATCCTTTAGCCCTTCCCTGAGACATCTAACATCCCAATATCTTTTTGAAGAAAACACTCACTACGTTACGTATGGACAACGGCTAATGCAAGCACCACCTAACTTCAGTATTGCTCATATATATGAACTTATTTCTCTAGTTTGTGTACTCCCATCTGCCTGCCTTCATTTGCTTTCTCCAAGCAAATAGAAAAAATAGTATTCATTTAATTGCATCTTTTATTGTTTTACTGAATCAATCCAATATTTCACCTTTTGACATTTTATCATGTCATCCTCTAAAAGTAGGAACAAACTTAATAAACACTCTCTTTACTGACTTTTGGACACCTAACAACACATTTAGTGAAAGCCTAATTTGCTGCAGTTTAGCTGAAGTCCATGGGAATAACACATTTTGTTAAAGCTAATCAAGTGCCCATCTGGTTCCTACTTCAAGAATAATTTATCCTTCTTAGCTAGATAAACTTGTGCTTGTTTATTTCTTAAACCTTCAGACTAAAGTATTGATTGTATAATTGCTGCTCTTTTAAGGGGTTTTTAATTTTGCCAGAGAAATGAGACAATCATTAAGAATAAGCTTATATTTTTCAGAGACTTTCAGGCCTCATGAAGGGACCTGCGTGAATTGAAAAGTTCCCTTTTAAAAAATAAATAAATTAAGCTCAGCAGTTTTCTGTTATGCTATTCTGATCTAATTTAGCTGAGACTTCCCAGTGGTCAGTATATCCAATATTTCAAAATTCAAAGAGATTGAACAAGTTCCCTTAGTTTACCAGAAATCTTTTCTATGGACATGATCCCCTATCTACTGATGTCCAGTTTCAGAGATGAAGACTAAAATGACTAGAATAAAGCACAGTACAAGAGAAAAGATTCTGACACTTAATTCTATATCTAGCTATTGCCATGTAAGAGCATGTATCCTTAGCATATCATCTATGTAATAATAAAGATTTTTTAAAAAATCATGGACTTTTTAGATTTCAGTCTTTTTAGATTTCAATCTTTAGAGACTTATTACTTTGATGGGGGAATAAATTCTTTATCTCTGCTGACAAAGGTTGAGTTTTGCAAGGTATTCATCAAATTCCTCAACTTTGTTTACACTGTTTGAACAAAAAAAAGTCCATCAGTTTTCTTGGTCTCTAGCCACAGTCACATGTAGTGAAAGTAAATACACTATGTCTTTAAATCCAAAAGCATTTAGAAGGAAAGCACATTTCTCAGTGGCCTTAGAAAAGCAGATTATATTTTCTCTAGGTAGATTTGTTTCTAAATTGAATAATTTTTTAAACTTTATTGTTTAATGTGTGAAATAAGTGTGAACATTGCATTTTTATTTTGATATTTCACTTCTGTTATTCCTTTAAAATGAGGTAGTGACTGAATGGCATTCTCAGACACAGAAGAAAAATCTAGAGAAACCACTGAGGTTTTCAATATTTCAGGTAGTCATAGCAAAAAGAAGCAAGTGACAGATTAAAGAGGAAGGGTTGGAAACCTTAGAATATGGTGAAACTTTACTGTTCTTTTACATAGTTTTTGGTTTGGTTTTTTTTTTTTCAGCCACAGCTCTTTCTGAGACCTCATGATTAGAAAATTCAGGCCACTGCAGCATTCAGTACCTAGGTACAGTATTTACATTTAATTTTCTCTTATCAGAATCAGACTAAGTAATTACTTCTGTGTGTAGGGTTCTGGTTGTAAGGAGTTTGGTCTCACTGCAAGCTGGCTGATTTAACTGCCTATGCACTGGGGTCCTTTTGAGAGGTTTTAGAAAGCCTGATGTACTCCATTTAAAAATGTGAAAAGCCTGTTTGTGAATTAAGAATTTACTTTAAACCAATATTCATATAAATAAATTTTCTTTTAGGAAATTAAACACTAAAAGAAAGAATAGAAGGGGTTTGGAGATTAATGAGTAGTAATAGAATGACAGAATATTTAGAGTTAAAAGGGACCTTGAAAGATCATCCAGTCCAACCCCCCTGCCAGAGCACGATCACCTAGACCAGGTCACACAGGAACATGTTCAGGCAGGTTTTGAATGTCACCAGAGGAGGAGACTCC